>NW_009205977.1:134631-166579 GCF_000690835.1 Fulmarus glacialis | reverse complement strand
TGATTCTATGATTCTATGATTCTAAAAGTGACACCGGTTTTTAAAAAGGCTTTCTGGGAAGTCAGGGTTAATATAGACCTGTAATCTATACAGGTGTTAGTCTGTAACAGACAAATATAATTTTAAGGGAAATGAATAAAAACTGTGGTAAAAGTAGAATTAATGGACACATGGATAAATACGATGAACATTCATGGTGGCTTTTTAAATGGAGTGCTTGACTCACAAAGCCACTGGAATTCTTCAAAGTTGTCAGCAAGTACGTGGGTAAACGAGATTGTCAGAATTTCCATGTGGCCTTCAACAAGACTTCCTTCCCAAAAGTTTTAAGGCATTAAGTGACTAAAGGGTTGCTGCCTATACAGTTCCTTGCATAGACAGGTAGTAGATCAAAAGACAGAAACCAAGGAATAGAAATAACTAGAATGAATATAGATGTGACCAAGTCTGTTCATGATATTAAAATCAAGTCAGCATAGTAAAGACAAGGTTCATCAGTAACAAACTACAAGATGAACTTACAAGAATCAGTGACTGAGCAGTGAAATAGCAGATGACATGCAATGTAAATAGATACAAAGTGATGCACATAGAAAAAAGTCCGAACTTTACACAGAAAATGAAGGCATTGAGCTCACCATTAATACTCAGGAGAACCAAGAGTGGCCCGGACAGGCTGATCACATCTTCCTCTATAAGAAGGAGCTGAACTGAAGCTGGCAGAAGGCAGGTTTGAAACAGTAAAAGAGGGCAGTTTTTCACCAGTCATGGAACTCCTTGACACAGAACAAAACTTTGCTCTGGCCCAAGGTCTTACGTGTTAAAGACAAGGAGCTAAAATGGCCCTAAAAATTATTTCAAGGATAGTTCTCTCTCTGATAGTGCCAAAACATGGCTTATATTGGTACTAGCAGATGATAACAAATAATAACCTTCTTTGGCTGGCAGACAAGAGCTTCTGAACTGTGCTGCTGCCAGCACCTTTCACAAGCAGCCATATAGTAATACTGACAAATCTGTGATGTGTTGCTTCACTGGTACTGTTTTCAGTCTTGTGAAGATACAAAGGACAAATCCCACAAGTACTGTGCTGTCCTGGGTGAGAAAAAAACCTAAAACACTGAGGTGTTTTGAAGCACTCATAGATGATGGGGACAGCTGAACAAACAGGATGCTTTTGAAGTGACAAAAGAGAGAAATTGCATTACTGAACTCCTGGACCCAAAAGCTGAGACAGGATAAAGTGAAATGGAGAAGTTCAAAATATGAGAAATACACCAGCAAAGGTGATTGAGGTTGATGGACACCTGTGAGGAAAGTGCAATAATAGCTCCCCGCTAGAGAATCCCAGAAGCTGCCTGACTTATCAGGAGCAACACTATCTCAGTTTCTGATTCATAGGCTCGAGTGAGACTTGAGTAACTTTTCAGACCTCTGCCAAAGTGAGTACTTCCAAACATATTTTAGGTGTATTTGATTAAGTAGATTGGAAAAAATTTCTTCCAAAAAGTTTGTGAGGCTTTTTTCCTTCTGATCATGACAAGATGTGACAGCTTTACAAGTGGACACCCAGAAGAGGAAAAAAACATAGTGCCTTTTCTTCCTTTTGCTGTGTCTAGTCATTTCCTATTAATTCAATGGAAATAAGTAACTGATCTTTTCATATCAATGTCACAGCACACATCTAATCTCTGGCAGGGCTTAAAACAATAATAAGTGCTTGTTGTGTAACGTTGCTTACCATCATCTTCTGAGATTGTTTTGAGTCCTTCAGTAATTTAAGTTGCAGCTTAGACAGGCGGTAAATATATACTCCAGTAATCAATTTGAGATGAGTATTTGGAGAGAGCCGTACATACTTAAGTGCTGTTAATATATCCTTTAGTCTGCAGGTGTACAGCATATGAAAAAAATAGAATATAGCAGGTGGGAATACTAAAGACCTCTGGAAGTTGATGAAATTCATGGCTGTTCATCCTGAGAAAACATGTGGTTTCAACTACTGTTAAATATGATTTCTTTATATGTTGCTTTGATTAATTATTTGCTTATTTAGGATGCTTAGATTGGTTAATGTTGGTTCTGCCATTTGTCACGGATGCAGGTAGTCTTTGTATCTCCGGTTGCCAACATTCATTTACTTCACTTATTGCATCTTTGGTTTAGCTTCTGATCTTCCTGAGGCCCACTCAAATTCTTCACCCCTGTCTTGTGTACCTTGGGCATCTCTCTTGAGTAGATAGTCAGCCTTTTGAAGTGGGAAAAATCCCATCCAATACTGATTCCTTGAATTTTCTTCCCTAAACTACCAATATTTTCCATACCATCTTTCTATCAATAGCCCGTTCTCTTTGTTAATCATGTTAACTCTGAAACTCCTTTTTTAAAAAAAACTTCTGCTAAGCATCTATTTCATTCCTCCTCAAGTTAAAGTTCTGTTCTTCCATTGCCTGAAGCCTCGTGATATTTTTCCTCCAAATCATCCTTCACCCATCCCTAGATACTTTCCACTTCAAAATAGCCCTCCGGATCTGCCTTCTAAGAGGTGTACCCCTTCTTTATCCTCTCCTTCTTGCAAGCTCCTACATCTTTCTTCTTTCCACATCTCATGGCTACCCAATATATATACTCCTCCTTTTGCCTCTCGTATGTATATTGCTATATTTTAACTGCTCAAGATCTCTTCTGTTGTAAAAATGACCTGCTTGCTTTGCTTCCATGTATTGCATCTGTAACCCTCTGCCTCATCTCACCAGGTTTTAATCTTTTCTAACCCTTGTATTCTTCTCCATGGTTGAGGGGGCACTTTTATTTTCTCCTCCTTTGAAAGACCCTCTAGCTGTCTGTTAAGAATCCCTCTGCTAGCTCTTTTTTTACATCCCACTCTCTTTTTTGCTTCCCCTCTCAGTCACCCAGAATGTAAGCTATGGAAAATGATGTTTTTCACAGCAGCGTTATGGAAGTGAGACTAATATTTCCTCATTCTCCTTTGTGGCTTTCATATTCTGTGTTGCTGGCATAAAAGGACATTCCTGATCTCCCTGGAAAGTGTAGGTGCCTGTTTAGGGCCTCGCTATAAGTAGAACTGCACTTCTGAAAAGTTGGGGCTGTATGTGCTGCAGTAGGTGCCGAGCCACAGGATCAGCTCGTGGCCCAGAAGGTTAATTTTCACCATTTCTTACTGTGAGATGAGTTCTTTGGATGTTGGCTAACCTCATTTATGACTTGGAGCAAAATAATATTTGTGAGCATTAATAAATAAAGCCTTTACAACAAAAAATTGCCACAGAAATGTTCTGATATTGCTTCCAACAGTGCACAACTAGAACGCTGAATCTGTAGGAGAGGTAGAGATAAAAATGATTGGCCAAGAGATTAAACTTCTCTGCCAGATGCTCAAAAGATATTAGGTGCCTAACATCTAAAGTATCAGCTGTCAAAACCCTTAAAATCCTGCTGCTTGAGCAGTATGATCTCTGAGCTGGGGTGGGAGGAAAGGTTATCGCATACAGGAGTCTGAGATGAATGGTATTGTGCCTGTTTCTTTCAATTCCTCCGACTTTCACCAAGGTTTCTGTGTGCAAAAGGAGAAACAGATTAAAGTGGAAGACAAACTTTAAAATGGATGCTACCGCAGAATTTAATTCAATTTATAAACAGTCACAGTCCATTCCCCACCAACCCATCTGCATTTAGGTTTTTTCATAAAAATGCAGTGTTTTGTAACTTTCAATAAGACTGCAAACAACAGAAGCCTCATTCACAGTCTGTTCACCTCATAGATTTTAAATACTTGCATCTTTTTTTCTGAAAATACACCTAAATGGCTAATCAGGAAAGATTATTTCTGCCAGTGATAATGGTTCTGATTGAAAACAACTCTTCTAATGGGTAAATGTTTATAAGTCTTTAAACTTCTGTGGCATTTGTAGTTGGGTGAATCTAAAAGCACTTACTAACGGAGGGACAGATATAGAGAGGAAAAAATTGCTATCACAGTACTAATCTAGCAAGTATCTTCTATATTACATTGTCTGTATATGATTTAGGAATAGGTGTGTAAGTGTTCTGTTTCTGAGGGGGAATTTCCTTGGCTTTCATGGTCGTAATAGTTCGCACAATCTGCAGTCACATGGGAGATGTTGGTGACCTGACTTGTCATGTACATGACGGTGCTGGAAGGTTACTGTTATATTTCCAGGGAATCTGTAAGGCAAATGCTGAATGTCTTACATTAATTATAGAAATACCTAAACATGGTTTTCCCTTCATCTTTTATAATCTTCCATAGTCCCAATCTATTTCCTCCCACCTCAGAAATAAAATTTGAAAAGATGGCCTGTAAAACATTGCTAATTTTCAACTAGTTTTTCCCTTGTAAGGTTTTTACCTGAACTTGGTCAGTTAGCTCAACGGAGTCAGGCAACGCCTGTTTCTCCAGACCAGCTAATATTGAATTGCCTAATCATGAAAAGCAAGTGCGGATGGGTCCTGCAAGCAGATGGGCCCTCCCAAGCTCCCCTTGCTGCTGCTTCCAGATTGAGAGCCCATTCACTGGGCACAAACAGGAAGACCAAAGTGCCAAACACCTGGTCTCACTGTGTGGTACCTGCACGTACCCACAGTTAAAACGTCATGCCAGTTTCTCATGAGAACCGGCTGGCTCCGGCTCCAGCTATCCCTTTCTTTTTTCGCGGGCTAGCACTGGCCATTGCAACCTCACCCAGGGGGTTTCCAGCAGAGGAGTCCAGTCTGTGTTCTCCCTTTTCATACAGGGGGCAGAGAATACATAGCGGGGGGTACACCCCACCATTTGTGGGGTGACTCCTACCTGCAGAACTGCGTGTGAGGCAGTGGCGCCTTTCAGGCATGGGGTGGGATAGAGGCACCAGGGGAGAATAAGGAAAAACCAAAAAGCTGCTTATCTGGTTGTCTTGCAATCGTTTTCTTGATGTATGATATATATGGATCTGTTCTGAATATTTTACACAGAGGTATCTTAACTGAATTATTTTTAAGAATTGTCCCTGAAATTTCTTCAGTTTCTGAAAATAATTTTTGATTATGGATGCCAAGTACCTGTGAAATGCTCTCATGTCAATTTAGCCCGTGAAGTCATTATTTCTGCTTAATACTCCCTGCTCGTGCCCAAGGATTTCATTAGTACTTCTTGTCATAACATCATCCTGGGAGTTCATGTTCTCTCTGAATCTTTTTCAGCTTCACCATTTTCCAGGGTTCAAACCTCCTGTTCTGTTAGTGTGGCCTGTATTCTGGGTTCCCAGGTGTGCTTACCTTCCCAGTAACTGGTTTCTATGCACTACTTCCTTTTCCACATCAGAATTTACAAGCGGTCTTCGTGTAATTTGAAAAATCAGCATTTTTTTTTTAATTTACTCCTAGATTATTTTTTAAAATGTTTCACGGGATTGTCTCTTGTACTCAACATTACAAAATCACACTTTCAGCATTTTGAGAATGATTCAGTATTAGATAATTTTAGATTACTTAGTATTCTGAATGCACACTTTACTGGTATTGTCCAGTGTTGCGCTATTTTCTAATTTGTAGTTAATGTGGTTCTAACTGAACCAATACAAAATTCTAAGAATATCCCAACTTCGTAGTTACTAACTTATAACCTCGTAAAATACTAGAACTAGGTATGGCTGCCAAGACTTTCATTATGTAACCCCAAATGTAGTATTTAATTGTATTCCCATCCCCTAGAAACCAAATCTTTGGCAATCTTTTCTTTTATCATGCACAGCATTCATACTTCTTCGTTTGCCTTCAATGCATACTGAAATGTTAGTATGCTTCCAAATTTCTTCATGTTTCCTGAGTATTATGAGGTTTATATAAAAACTGGTAATAGTGGTTGAAATATTTCTCCAACCATGTCCGTAGAGCTTTGGGAGGTCATTATAAAAAAGAAGCTGTTTTAGTAATCCTTATCCCTAGTCCATGTTAGGTATTTATCCACTTATGTTACTCACATGATGAAAAAATCTTTCACTGGTCTCATGCGATGAGTAACACATTCTGCTTTTGCAAATACAGGTGTTATTTGAATACTTGAGCCTCATCGGCGTGTTATGAAGTTTTATAATTTCCATCTATAATTGAAGTTTTTACTATTGCTAAGTCTTCTCTTGCTACTGTATTTTAAAGCCTTTTTCACAATGGCTGTATACCTGCCATCTGTGATTTGATGCTGGTTGATCTTAGATCTCATCTCCATGTTCCTAATAACATCCATCCCACTGTTAATGATAGCTAAATAATTTCCTCCTTATTTTATCATTCTCCAAGCCAAAATCTCTGTTGTGGATTTGACATTAGCTACAGCCCGTGGGGAGGTGGGGCTAAAAAGGGAGAAATATCAACCAGTTGAATCCTATGATTCGTTCCAGTTCAGTCCCTGTATAGTTGTGCTTGAATGAAGATCATCTTTGCTTATTTTTAGTTTTACCAAAGCAGTGACATATTTAGTATTTTGTTGTTTGCATAGCATTTTCTAATTAATATTAAACGAGCTCCTAAAAATCATGAGAGAAGCAGCTCCAATAAATAATCTCAAAGTCAACGATTTTTTTTTAATATCAAAAATAGATGTAAAATAAAATTTAGCAAAGCAACCGTATTTATCAGTTTAGCCAAAGAAATCACACATTGCTTTTGCAGATAGTTAAGGTCTGACATAGAAATTGCATGTGTCTTTTGAAACAAGCTTTTATTACCTTAAACTTCAGTGTAGTTAAATTGCTTCCGTGCGCAAATCCTTTTCTAAATATGCCTGTATCAGTAGGCCAGGCGTCACGTCGTGAATCAAAAATCACATTGCTTTTTGCTCCCTCTAGAAGTCAGGTGTTGATATTTTCTGAGAAGCTGTTTGCTCTGTAGTTACTGTGCTGGGGCAAGTCTGAAGACATATTACCTTGGAGCTGAGGTTTTTCAAACATAAATGGAACACCCCTCCAGCCTGCTGTGACGAATTTCCTGCACAGTCATGTCCTTGAATCATAAGCAATCAGTGAAGCATGGTTGCAGGAGACGATTGAGGGAGAGAAACCTGGGGAATAACTTGCAGGACAAATGTAAGCAATAAAACTATAGCTCTGATCCCACAATCAGCTCCAGGTTAATTCTTGAAATGACGTATATTGAACCTGCCATAGGATTTTGGTCTTGAAAAGGCACAGGTCTGTAGTAATGATTTTAATCTTAAATGATACAAGAATTGTCCTACTAAATTAGAGATTCTTCCATTCTTTAATAGACATTGAATAAAAACCTATCTTCAGTTATTTTAAAAGTGCCTTCAAAGAGAGCTCTCTGTTATTCATGCCAAAAAAACAAACCTCTTAGATTTACCTAAGTACAGATTTAGGAGTCTATCTTTAGGCACTCCTGTAAAGAAAATTCTGAGGGCTCTTCAGGGCAAAAATCTCTGTTCCATCCTGTGTCTTGGATAAATGAAACTAACAAAAAATAATAAAACGGATAAGGAAAGTAGAGTTAGTATCTTAGGTACAAAAGTGCAATTGCATACATTTTTGTTAAGCTCCTCAAAAGGAACTTTTTTTATGAATAGAAGAGCTGATTGGATATTTTCTTGTTCTTTTTTTCTTAAAATTCTAGCAAACTCCAAGCAAGAGGTTTATCTCAGCACCCATTCCCAACAAATTTCCATTTTGATATGTCTTCTTTATGGACTCCCATTGGAAAAAGAAGGACTGAAAGTCAGTTTTTGATATGTTGAAAATAATGTAACTGATAAGAAAAAAGAATCTCAAAAAGATAGACTCAATGGAAAATAAAATATGAACTATGGAAGTACAAGACTACCACAGTTTTTTTAGAACAATTTATTTGGGATAGAAGATTGTTGTGGAGAGTAACTTTAAAAGTGCAATCTAACCTGAAATGCTGATACAATCTTTCTATAACCCAAGTAGAAGTCTCTCAAATGCTCCTTTATTTTTATGTGTCGCTCCAAAAAATATTTGCCCAGTAGGCCATAAAATCTTTTTAGGTGACGTTGTAGTTTGTTAGTGTCCTAAATATTATTAATTATTAAAGTAGCTCTGTTGTCTTCTTTAAAGTAGTTATCCATCTGAATAATTGATAACATAATTGCTTGTGCTTATTTCTATTACCTAAGGGATTGTCTATTTGCTGTTTTAACATAGCTATCTGGAAGGAGGCTACTGATAATATGTAAAACATTTTCAAGAGGATAAAAGGGTATTGTACTGATTTTTGGTGAAGAATTACATATTTATAAAAAAATCTGTGGTATAGTAGTGTCTCAGGGAGGAAATGTCACTATGGTTCCCCTTGGGATATTGGAATACGTAATAGGCAGTCAGTACATTTTTGCGTTCCTCCCATTTTCCTTCAGCCAAGCAGTTGCTGAACTCTATCCCTTAAGCAGTAGCTTTGTTTAACAGCACCCGTAATCTTCTAGCACTCTTTGTTTCCCACATCTCGGATCAGATGGCAGCATGCAAAGCAGCTTAAAACCAGCAGAATGCTGTCAAGGGATCAGAGTGGCAAACTGGTAAGGCTATGAGGAGGGGAGGAAGGATGAAGAGGAACGTGGACTGATCTCATGATCATGTGTGACACATGGCAGCCATGGTTCAGTCCTTGGGCCCTTCAGACTTGGCAGATTTTTGGCTACTACTGTGAGAAAATTATAAATTGTGAATAGGATTTGTGTGGGCATTGTGTAAAATATTCGTTTGTTGTGGAGGAGGATTGGCTATTAATCACCCGGGCAGTGAGCTGCACCCTGATTGCTGGGCCTCCAGTCCAAATTGCAAAGTGGAGTTTTCTGTTAGGACAATCCTACTATTGCATTAGACACCTGCAGGAGGCGAGATGTGTTTGTTTCACTTGTTACTGTAAACAGAAAGAAGAGCAGCCTCTCCAGTTATGTTCAGCTCCACTAACACTCACAGTTCATGATTCATTCTTTGGCTTACACGGTCTTTGACCTGGGAGGATGTGGTATGTAAAGGGAAGGAGCTCTTTGCCCTGTCATAAAAATTGAAAGTTGTCTCAGCATGGCAGTAAAAAATTATTAAGAATATGACGAAGGAAGACATAATCTCTGTGGAAAGAGAGTGGTTTAATTGTGATGCTTCGGTAGGGGAGTAGTTGTACCAACAGCTTGAGAGCTTTCTCAGCTTCTGTATTAGATTGAACAACATGGATATAATATTATAGACTAGTTCTGTGATTAGTTTCACACTACATTTTTGTAAAGAGCTAAAGACCACGAGCTCTGGAGAAATTCTAGGTGGTTATTGCTTTGTAAAGCACTAGAGAACCAATTGCAAAACTTTTGTAAATGGAGATGCTGCCTATTTTTACATGTTAACAAAAAGCAGCTACCACTTCTTCTCAGTTAGTGCCACTGTAAGAATTGACAAGTTTGCTCCCAAGACTTTGCTTTAAGCAATTGTCATGCCACATACATAACAATGTGTGTGTTGGCTGCCTCCCTACACTACTTTGTGACAGCAAAACAAGTACCTCTTCCATTCTTTGCCACAGCAATGGAAAATAAACATCTGGCTATCTGTCTCTTCAGAAAATAGAAAATGCAACTTCTGAGAGATTGTCTACGTACCAGAGTATTACTTTGTCAGAGAAATAATGCTTTATCTAAGAAAAAAAGCCCAAAAACCTTTAAAATCACAGTGTACAGCATTAACATCTGGATTAAAGTGTGTTAAGAGCCAACAACTCAATGTCAATTTGGTCTGACTTTACAGTATTACTTGCTTGATTATGGCTCTCACTGGGGGAGCCGAGCATTTCGATATCATCCAAAGCCCCTGAGAACGATTCAAACCAGCTGGTATTCTCTATATTACATAATTACGAAGCACACGGTGCCGTTTGGCATACTGAAGAGGCACTGGGGGCCCACTTCTCAAAATATTTACAGCCTTTTATTCTTCTCTAAACAATCATTTGCATAGTAAAAGTGATATACAGCCCACCAACATGCGGGTTTAGTTTATTTTCACTTTCTCAAACTCACCTGGAAGTGGCTGTGTTTAGCAGTGAGTAGGCAGAAGGGAGATGGAGCCTGGAGGGATAAAGGCTGTAATGCTTCCAGGAAAAGCTTTATGTTGACTCGGTCAGTGAAAGATGAGGAATCTTTCAAAGAAAACCTGAAAAATGTATAAAAGTTCTTTTGCCTATGTGAAAGCATAGCATGAAACTTCTCCCCTGGAAGCAGAGAAGCTAGAAACCAGGAGAAGTTGCAAGTGAGCAAGCTGGTCATGACAGGGCTGTTCGTGTGTAGATGAGATGCAGTGGCTGCATCTTGGTAAGGGTGTGTGGGTGTGGGTGTGTGTGTATCTTTGTTTTAAGTAACATATTTTTGATCGTGAGATCAGCTTCTTTCTAAGGCAAAGTTGCTAAAACTGTATTTTATCTGAAGTGAACAAAAAGCTATGGAAGTTATCAATAGTTGAGATGCCAGACAAAAGAGGGGAAAAAAGGAAAAATCTGTTGAGGTTTCTATCGTTATGTATTAGTCTGAGAGATTTAAAGTTACAAAGGGATAGGCGAATGGTTAATAGTAACTGTCTCTTTTCTCCCTACCACAGCAATAAAATAGATACACTTCTTGTACACACACAACTCTTGAACTACAAACCTCTATCTGATCTTAGCGCTCACGGCTTACCATCATGCCTTGTATGGGAGGCATTGCACAACGTAGCTAAAATCCTTCAAAGCCCCAAATTCCTCTCCAGTTTTCTCTTATTAAATTCACGTTTGTCAAAAGGAATCACATACAGCAATGTTAAATGATAGATTAATGAATTTTTAAAGGCTTTCGTGCTGTGTAGCACAGGTTTTCTCTGTTTTGTTTTGGTTTTAATTAAGAGATCATTTAAAGTACTTAGCTATGTTGTGTGTAGGGCTAAACCCCAAATCCTTTGTCTTTCTAGCCACAAAGCTTCAAATCTGATTTGAACCAAACTTTCACAGCTTATAAAATTGTTTTGGGGAGGAAAAAATTATTAGCTGAAAGTAAGCATAGGCAAATTATTAGATACACTATAGGGAGCCTGGTATTTACATATTGTCCAGGATCTGAATGGTTGGTATGAACAGATATGATTAGTTGTAAATCTCTGCACCCCTGCAGGGGGTGTTATCATTCAATTTCCACACAGCAAGGGTTACTGAAACTAATTTTTGGTGCCTGTTTGTTTCCCACTTTCAAGATGTTTTATGCATTGCATAATTTGGACTGTAAGTGAAGGTATTATAATTGCAGAATCAAAATGAAGAATGTAATGGCTGTCTGAATGAACCATTGTAAGTGGTTTGCTGAGCACAGTGACACAGTATGGCAGGTGACACTGTGTAGTTAAACCTGCAGACTGCAAACCTCACTGAATTCTGAACTTTCTTTTGCCGTCTGGTCCACGGCAGAATTTGACTGAGTGCCAGTGAGTTTCACAGCCAACTTCCTAAATCTGTCCAAAAGATAGGGCAAAGAAAGGATGCTGCTGTCACACAGAACAAGGAGACAAACACCTTCACCATGCAATGTCATGTTAGATAACCAGACGTAAGCAGACCATTGGATCTCCCATTGCACTATTTCTTAATTTAGGCATACCACTGGAGTACCTGCCACTGGAGATGCTATAAAAAATTACCTTAAGCCTGCTGGACAGCTGGAGATGAACCTGTCTCTTGCTTTGGTTTCTCCAAGAAAATACCTGACTGCATTTTAATGTATGCTGTTTCTTTAAGAGCTGCATGAATGCTCAAATATGAAACCATACTACTGACTGTTGCATTATAACTCATCCCGTCCTCTGGTTCTCATTCTTTATGATTCTGCTAGTTTTGCCTTGCAAGCTTTCCTGAGCAGAGACAAAATCGTGAAGGAAAAAGGGATGAATTGAAGGAAAAAAGAGATTCATTTATGACGCAAGTGATCAATGAGCCAACAAAGGAAAACACTCTGCTGGACCACACACTTACAAACAAGGAAGAATTGGTTGGGAATTTGAAGGCCGGGGGCAGTCTTGGCTGCAGTGATCATGAAAATCCTCCTCAGGATCCTGCAAGGAGGTGACAAGGCAAAAAGCAGGATCACAACACTGAGCAGGAGAACAGGCTTTCACCTGTTGATGGACCTGCTTGGAAGGATCCCATGGGATATGGCCCTGGAGAGAAGAGGGGTCCAGGAGAGCTGGTTGATTTTCAAGAATCTCCTCTTCCAAGCTCCGTAACAGTCCAGCCGGATGTGTAGGAAGTTAGCAGGAGGCCTGCGTGGATGAACAAGGAAGTCCTGACAGAACCCAAATACAAAAAAGGTAGCAGACGAGGTGGAACCAGGGGTAGGTGACTAGGGAGGGAGAGACACTGTCCAAGTGCACAGGGATAGGTTTAGGAAAGCCAAAGCCACGAGCAAAAGGCCATGTACAAAATAGCTGCTGATATAGACTAAAAGCTTAGCTCTTGGGTCTCATAGACTGAGAATTTCTTTTCAGAAGTGGGTCTGTGTATCCTGGAACCTGTTATCCTAATAACAGCCACAAAGCATAGAAGGAAATCCAGATATTTTTTTCTGTTATTGTGTCTTTTCTGTGTGTCATTTTTAGGCTTTTCTGCATGCTGTCTGTTTAAACAGATTTAGCTACCTACTCAGCTGAAGTGCAAGCTTTTATCAGGCATCCAATCTTCCAAACAAAATAAATTTTTGTTACGATGTTCTGACATCTTCTAGGACCCTTGTTACTTCTCTAGTTACTCGATATAGTGGCAAAACCTAGTTCTATCTTGTATGACTGTGTAGATGCTATGGGTTTTAGATGAGACAGGAAAGGAGTCTGCAATGCAGGGCAGAAATACTCCTGCACTTTTGATAATTTATTCAGAAATAGCAGAAACCTCCTGCACAGTAGCTCACTGAACTCCCCATGATACCATTCCCCCTTCTAATCCAGGCAAATAGTGTTCCCAGTCTATAATACATACCTGAGAAGCGCCCCAGAAAGGTGGACAATTATGTCCATCTGCTCTCACTACAGAAAGAGAACAGTCAAGATAATGACATATCCAGTGAAGTTTATGGTCTTTCAACACCACCAGTTTTAACACTATGCTAACTTTTTCAACAGCCATGCACTGGAGCGTCCTATTAGCATGTATATTTTTTAACATAAAAATGCCCTTCAAGTTTGTAGTTTGAGGTTGAATTTGGAAGACTGCAGAGGCAGAAGCTTGGAGATTTCAGCTACATACTGCTTTCCATATACTCTCTGCTCATTCCGCCTGTGAAATCAAAGGAGAAGGAGGAGGGGCAACAGAGTCATTGACATAATCAAATCCGGTAAAACAGATGATGAATTTAATGGAATTCCTCTGGAGCCTCAAAGTAAAATCCATAAATCAGCTATGAATAAATCAGCAAAAGTTTACCTACATGGATTTCAGATTTGTTACCATAGCACACGACCTATCAAGGAAACTTGAATCAGTGTAAGAACACTTCACAATAAAAGTCTAATTCCTGCTAAGAAGATAGATCCCTCGAAGAAGGCTGCACAATCTCTAGCCAGGCAATGGGTCCTCCCATGCTGTGCCTTGAAGGATGTTGTGGATTGAACACCCACCTTCCTGAATGGGCTCTGGTTTGCACACCAAAGAGATTCGGGCTTTGCCTTTCACCCTGACACTTCAAACACATGTGCATGTAGATGGAAAGAGGATGTTTGACAAGAGTCAAATTTAAAACAGATTTTTGTCCCCTTGCTTTTAGGTTTTGCTCAACAGTTAATGCAGCTTTCAAATAGATGGTCTTTCTCTTTGTCACATCTCCAAAATAGTATCCTTTTCTGACATCTTTTAGCACTTCTCTTACCTCTTCAGCTACTTTAATACAGTGGTGACACCTGGTTCCATCCCATGTGATTATGTTGTTTATGGAAACTGGAAAAAGCAGTTGTAGCTGGAAGCCTGTCTGCCTCTATACAGATAGACTTTACTAGTAGTTACTCAAGGCTGACTGAAAATTCCATTAATTACATGTGAGTATTTTTCTCTCCACAAACCTCAGATATTTTAAAGTCTATTCTGTGTTCTCATCTGCTTCTGAAACAGAAACTTCAATGAAAAGTAGCCATCATCCTCTTTAATGATACAGGCAGAGTGGATAGTGAATTGCTTGTAGAACAGACAACATACCTCTCCAAACCTATGTAAAATAGTGCCGCTGCTTTGTTCTTTGCTAAGTTTAAATCCATTTTTTAGCTAGCAGATTCAATAGTCTATGTGGTGCTACTACACAATTTAATGATATTTAATGATTGCATTCAATACTACTATTAATAAAGTTCAACAAAAAGAATAGTGTTGTGGAAAAGCAGTAATATCCCTTATGACAGCTCAAATAAGGAAGTAACTATTATTCTATTGAATATGTGTCGTATCCTGATATGATTAACTTTAATTCATGTTGAAAAGACTTTTCACCTGTTACAAAAGAATAGGCTTTTCACACATGGTTCAATTTCTTTTACTGGCTTTAATAATTGCATTTATCTGGTACTAATTTTTCTCCTTTGCAAAAATATGCATAGTAATTTTCGTGGGTGTGTATATTAACTTCAGTTGCCTAGTTTCTTAACTCTGTAAAGCTGCACTCTAAAAGTCCGAACATCTTGCAACAGGAAAAGAACTTCTATTGTACACAACTAGTGTCAAGATATTCAAGGTGGATAATGCAGTTTGTGTTCTTCTGAATAGTATTTGTGCGACTTTTTAAACGTTGATCTGTATGCCATTGTTATAAATCATAATCAAACCCTTATTTGCTGAAAGGTTCTAAGAAACATCACTTTAAAATGTTCCTTAAACCATTCAGTTGAAAGTGATACCTTTTTAAAATGCATGGCAGCTAGCATTTTGCTACTTGAAAAAAGAAAAAAAACCTAAAGCTTAATGAAGCAAATGCATCAATTAGGTAATTAGCTTAAAAAGCAAAAGGAAATTTCATGTCACTTTTACTTACTAAACCTTAGGATGTCTTAGTAATTTTTCTCATAAAGAGGTCAATAGATTGTGTGCTTGTAACTTCATTTACGTAGATGGTAAAAATAGCAGACGTAGAAAAGGAAATTTGTAAAACTTGAAGAATGGTGCCTAGTACGGAAGAGTAGTTTGCTCTAAAATAGGTCTCAGCATAGGAAATTAAAATGTTAATAAAATCATGCTTTGATTTCTTTAATTCAGTTGCAGGAAGAACTTAAGAATAGTGCACAGAGAAAATACTATGTCTTGAATGCTACGTTACAGAACTGGTAATTATTCTTACCACAGAACATTTTAGTTTCCCTTTGTTAGAAGCTAATTACCTCTGTTAGGGAGGCAGAGTTTCCAACCTTTCTTTCTCTGCCTCTACTTTATGGGATCCAAATGTAATTTTCCCTGTTATGACATATCTTTGCTTACTTAAACAGCTATGGGTCCTCACTATTGTACTGCAAATGGAGGATGAGGCAGGTGAAAAGAAAGGATTCTTGCAACTGTGTCCTGATTTGTAAGATGATGTGACATCCTTTAAACCAGCAAATAATTCATATCCATTTCTAAAAAGCACCTAATATCTCCCCCCTTCTGTGAATTATGTCTGCTGTTTTTTTGATGGGTGAGGGTTGTTCTTTTTCAAACACACAGTATTTTCCAGCCACAGTGTTCTAAGAAACTTGTGCAAGACTACACTGGAAATGAAACAGAGAACTTTTCTCAGTTTTCTCTATTTCATAGTACTAATATGTAACCAATGAAGGCCCAAAGAAAGGGGCATCAGTATAATAGTTTTTAAAACAATGAAATTACTGAGAGATGTTGCATATCTTTATATCCTCTTCTGGCAGGCTTTTTGGTATAATCCTTAATCACTGAGTATCCTTAAATCTAAAGTTCCCTTGCATGACGATTTTATAATCAAGTACCGTATCAGTGCTGATACAGTTCTTGATGCTCTCATTAGAAACTTATTTCAGATCACACTTTGATCATTTCTAGACTTCTGTTATTGCTTTCTCACATTGATTAATATCCAAGGAAAATAGCTAATGAAAGAGATCCTACCTAGTTAAAACCCTGACCCTGAATTCTGACATCTTGTCTTTGCATGCAACATCTACTCTTAGAGATTGATTGACAACATTTCTTTGAAGCCCTAGCTCTTACCTGTTTTTCTGACAGGGATTTTCAGAGGCTCGCCTAATTCTTCAGGGTTCTATGAAAATCCCAGATTAATTCTTGATTCATTTGGCTATTGACTGCACAGCTCTTTTTCCATTATACTATTAGCCTCTATCTTCAAATAGATTACATTGTGTTTAACTGGATTTTATGGGTATCTTTCTTAGACATATTTGTAAAGGCTTTTAAAACTCAATTTATAACTATTCTGTAAAGCTTAACTCTAACTCAAAATTGTAAATTCCTCAGACTGACCCAAAAAACTGAGTCATACCTATAGAGGAAAAGCTTACTATCAGGCTGTTCTGTAAGTTAGCTTTCTGTAGGTAACCTGGCTGCATGGGGGATGTGTCTGTATGGCCACTATAAGCCAGCTGAGGGCTTCTGTGCTTCAGCAGAGGAGCAATAGAAATGCAAGAATTTACTTGCCTGTATCAAATTTCTGTGTGAACTCCTGTAACCTACTTGCAACCAAAACACAATTTTTGACAATAAATCCTTGCAAAATAGACCAACATGCTTCAAAAGCCAGTTGGTACTTCCGTATATCATGAGGTAGTATGCTTGAATCAAGGTCACTCAGATGTGATCAATCTGTTTCAGTTCTCCATTTTACCTTTGCTTTCTCCTCTTTTCCCTCCTTCATTTTCTACCTCATTGTTCGACTACAGCCCAGAAAGCTCTAGCACGGTCTGTGAGCCTGCACGGCTGCCGTTTGGCCTCCCTTCTGCTTAGGGACCATCTCGTCTCCACACCTGTTTTTACTGCCATTACCTGTACTGCCAGTCTGCATAGGCCAACAGGTGCAAAAGTAACTGGAATATGCTTGAAGAGGTTCAATTAAGCTTTTTCTTTCTTTCTTTCTTTCCAGTTTCTCTTTATTTGTGCCAGATTGGCTTAGCCTGCAATCTTACTAGGCCTAGCAGTGGCTTTTATCTAAGCAATGTTTCTGAGCGTGTCTAATTTCTTGCCCCATTGGCCTGCCAGCTCCAGTGGACTGGCTAAATGGTTGTGAACCTGTCAGCACTAAAGGACAAGAGAGCAATATTTTGTTGCACAGCTATAAAATCACTTCAGCAAAGCCGTAAGAATAGCAGAACGTTATTGTACTAGGATGCATAATATCATCTGAACCTTTCACAATGTTGATACTAAAAAGAATCATGATACTGCAAAATATGTGATGCTATGAAACTATTTAGGTTACGTTTTAAGAGTCTGGGGGGGTGTCTCTCTCTTTCCTCACTAACACTCTGTCTTCCAGACGGTCTTGGTTTTATTGTGGACATGAGGACATTTACCTGGGAGATTTTGCCTTATGTTATCAGCTTTCTTGCTGCAGCTTGTAAGGACTCTCTCTCCCTTATCAGTGGTCCACCCAGCTTCCCTCCAGGTCCCTCCAGCAGTCCCTGACCCCACACATGGCATTTTGCTGGTAGAAGTCCCTTTTGCTGGTGTGCACAAGCCATGCTTGCAGTACTGTCCCCATGCTTGGCCCAGGCTGGGATGAGTTTGGTATACAAAATGTAATGGCTTAGTGGAGGGCCAGACCATGCATGGGACTACAGAATGAGACACAGGGCTGGTACCACCAATACCACAGTAACATTAATATGTAATACCTCTGATAATACTAACAGGTTTCAGTTTATTGCTATTCCAGAAAGAGGCTCCAAGCAATCGAGTTCATTCCTGACTGTTTGTCTATTACATGTATGCTCCTTATCTACCCAGGATGATGGGTTATCTTGAAAGTGGAAGTATTTCAGGAAAAAAGGATATTAGAGGAGTTCATCAAGTGAACAATCTTATTTAATATTCTCCTTAATGACCTTGACTCACAAATGAAATTTGCTGATAAAGCAGAGATGGGGTCAATCTCAATGCAGAGGAGGAGTTGAATAACAAGTAGGATGAACTGGGTAATATCGAGAGCTGAAATCAATAAAAAGAGATGGTTTTTAATAGTAGAAAAGACAAAGCCGTGCATCAGAAGCAAGTAATAATTTCTGCTATATTCTGAGCTCCCATCACTTAGAATAAAAAAGACTTAAGTGCATTAGGCAGTCATAGGATGTTTATGAAATACTGATGAGATTTGTCTGTGCAAAACACACGATAGCAAGAGGCATATGATAAAGTATTTCTAGCCCTTGTACGGAGTAGTATCAACTATTTAAAATGTTGATGGGGTTCCTTCTGAAATGCCAGGGACGTGTCTGTCTTCAAGAAGGATGAAAATGATATTGAAATCACTGCAAATAAGGACTCCTAGGATTGCAGGTTATCAAGGAAAGGACATGTTTGTTCAAGAACAAATAGATGTCAGCCAGTTGTGTACCTCTTGCCTAGAAATTTTCTGCAAGTACCGAGACAACCACTGCACTAGCTTTCCAGTGGGAATAGGAAATCTAACCAGATTTAAGATGACACTTGATAAGGTTATAAACAGGATTATGTGACACAACTGCTTGTCTGGTATAGCAGGGGACTAGATTTGGTGGCATGCAATTGCTTCAAGTGTATGTTTTCCCTTTGAAGAGAGCTCTTGAGTTTTCAAGCATTGAAAATAAAATTTAATAATCCACATCAGCAAGATGCATTCTCACAACTATTTAACCTCTACAAAAGAAGCAGTGAAGGATAGAGCTGTGAATCGCTTTTGCCAGAAATATTTACCTTTTTTTTTTCCATAAGGGATTCTGAAGGGTTTTGTTTAAGTTCTTTGTAACAGAAGGAGAGTTTTGCACAGTGTTGAACCTTCCCAGCTGACTGGAGAACCTTTTCTTCACAGAATCTGGGCCTCCCTGGTTTGGAAATAAAAATATTTATGTCCTGGAGTTTCATGATTTTTCATCATCCTTCTTGAACTTTGCCATAGTGTAGACTGATTCCAGGCAATGCCTTTTTGTGCTCTTTGGTTTTTTTCTGTCTGCAACGTGTGTCTGGATTGTGACAGGAAATGCGTAAGCAACTTGTTGATAACGATAACATCTGTGCGTAGTGACAGACTCTTTCAGCTGAAGACACTTTTTCATCATTTTTCCAGAAGGGTTCCTTTATTCTCAGCCAAGGTTTGGCTATTCTAAAAAAATATTCCTAATTTTATTTCAGATACCAAAGAAAAAATTCCCTTTTTTTTTTTTCCTAAGTATTTTCTCTCAAGGAACTCCAATTACTTTGACAGTGACCGGATATAATGCTAGTTATTTTCCAAGTTCTCATTAAAGATCATTTCAAAGACCTCAGAAAACAGGCATCTAATTATTACAGGTGCCTACATCTGAACAAAAAAGGTCAGTGGTTTTACTAGATCCAATAGGATTCATGAGAATGAGAGTAACAGAGTCCCTAGACAGTTCACAGAAAGGTAATAATTCAGTTCCTATCGAAGTTTTAACAGATACCAATTCAGTATCCACAAGCAGTTTTCTCTCATACTCCTAGACTTTCAGGATAAGAAACTGAGGGATTTACCTTCCAGACAATAAGCATGATTGTATTTCTCAGTCAACCTTAGAAAATATACACATTTTTTGACTTAGGCATTCATTAAAGAACTTGACCTTTATTGTGCTTCAGAAAGGACAAGATTTCAAAATTCAACTGAGGAATACATTAGTTTCTTGTACTGTTAATTATACCCATATCCTAATTTTCTGAAGTTTTGGGTTTCAGTGGAAGAAGCATTCTTTAATATTCCTTCCAGTTCTGGATCTTTTTCCCAGCATGTTCTAATTTTTCAAATTCTTAAAATAAGTCTGCAAGAATAACTGTAGAGAATTCCAGCAGGAAAATATTGTACTTAAGCATTTCACTCTCATTGTTCCCTGAACCCTTGATAATTTTACAGAGGGGAGACTTTTTTTAAAAATAAACTGCTATTCAAACATTTCCTATTAGCAGTTGCAGTATTAGTATGTATTGACAGCTTTTGCATCTGGAATCCTTATGTGTGCATTTTCCCTTTTCATATTGTGGCTCTCAGGCCAAAAGCAGGATTTTCTATTCTCTAAAAAGTTTTGTTGGAATTAAAAAACCACCTACCTGTCTGTCTCTGTTCTAGGACTTTCACAACTGAACAAGTTGACTGCAACTTTGGTTGACACAACCAAATTAAATGCAACAATTATCACTGAAGAGAAAAATTACAGGTACTACTAACCACTGTCCACTACTTTCAATCTATGTACCTAAAAAATTTCTGAGTGCATGTAATGCTTCATAAAAGGTTACCCTTGCTTACTTAAAGAACAGGGCTGCTTCTTGGGCAAAGAAGAACAATGTTTCAATTTTATCAATTTGCTGTTTGGCTTCCATATTTTCAGTGCATTTCTGCACTTGGCACTTTAGAAAAGGGAAGAGAAGAAGAAAAATACAGGTTGTTCAATAAATGGCACTATTACATCCTCACAATCCCTGTCTTCCTGCCTCTACCATCCCAAACTTCTCCACCAGTTCTTCTTCTCCTCTAGCATTCACTTATCTTCCCAGGTGGACAGGAGTCATCTGCTGCTGGGACTGGCTTTGAGTTCTGGACATACTGGTTGCCTATCTGATTTCTGCTGCTTAAAATGGGCAAAATGTTCTTTCTACCTCTACTTTCAGAAAAAAAGGAGACACCTATATGAGTCTTACTCCTCTACCCAGGTGATATATAAGAACTTCACTCTCTTTTAAAGCATGGTTAAAACATTTAAACAAAGACTACTAAAACATTCAATCATATTTAAAGAGGTTCAAAACAGAGGAAGTAAAAGAAAACAAACCAAGGATCACATAAGGCTCTAACAAAAGAAAAAAAATCCATCCTTTTCCCTCATTTCTATTTTTTTACTCCAAGAAGTAAGGTTTGACCCATTATAAAGGATCATGGAGCACTATATGCACATTAGTGAAGGAAATACCCTTCCTTGTTCAGCATGCTTTTTAACAAGAGAATATCTAGAAAAATTTGTTAAGTAATTATTAAAAATACTCCAGAGGTATAGCTAACTGGGGGGGAAAAAAATCAAAAAGAATGAAATGGGTCCCATGGGAAGACCTATTTAGCAGAACATGAAACATAGATCATTTTGACTTCTTAGATTTCACGGGAGGAGGGTTGATAATTTTGGTTGACCTGAACCTGAGATCTACAGCACAAAGTATAAGATGTGAAAGACTGCAGAAGCAATCTTTGGGGAAATAGTTTAGGGAAAAAGAAAATAATGGCAGGATGGCCAGAGAGATTGTTCTCAAAAATAGCTTCTGTTCTGTCAGTGGAAGGGAGAAGGACTTAACGTCATGTAAAAATACAAGTACTATCTGGCAGTCTGCTTTTAATAAATGTTTGCTGTTTGTTAGGATTTCCCCAGGGCTGCTCTAGATTAGCTGATAGGAAAGTTGCTGAAGTATGAGAAATGTGTAGCCCTCCTTCACTGTAGTCTTACTCTTCACCTTTGTCACGGACTGTCTTCTCCAGGTGAGATCTGTTGCCAGCAAGTGGTGGTGGAATGCATGACAGGAAAATAAAGTAATTCTTGTCTTAGGAAGTACAAAATCTGATGGGCAAAAAGGACTCTGATATTTTTTGCACTGTAGTTCTTTTTGTATTAAGCATGTCTGGGGAATTTTGAGACCCTCTTCTAACTTTAAAACCCATAAAGCCCCAATAGGTGTTACTCACTGAGAGCTTCAGATTATTCACTGCCATTTTAATCAATACTACTTTTCTCCTTTATTTTTCCATTGCTTTATTATCCCACTCACACACAGTTTTTAACTCAAAATAGCTGTCTGCAGCTATTCCACCTTCAGGTAGGTGCCTTGGATGATTATCAGCTATGATTACCAGTTCCAGTGGAGAAAATATTGGGTGGCTTTTTTTTCTTTTTCTTCTTTCTCCTGCATGCTGCTCCAAAAGACACTGACACATGGTACCTCAGCCTTTGGACACAACAGTTGCCATGGGAATCGGAATGTTTACTCCCAGGTCCTTTGCAAAAGTACACCTTCCTTGTGGCAAAGGTGTTTCTATGGTAACATTTTACTGGAGGCCATAGAACTTACACGGGATGTGCCATAAGGCTTCTTTTGCACATTATCTGTCTTAAATATGTCAATATAGGTTTAGCTATATTAAGGCAAGTAATAGTGAGAAGAAATGTTTCCCTTGGTGACTAGACTCTCTAGAAGTTATTGAACACAATTAATCAGAATTCTACTTTATTCCAGGTTTTTATTCTGTGCTCTTTCATTATTTCTGATGGGGTGCCCTATTTTTCAGTGGTAGTCATTCTCTGAATAATATTGACTGATAGTATTATCTTCAAAGAAAATGTGATATCAGTATCACATCTTTAATAAACCAAATAGGACTTTTGATTTCCAAGAAGATGTTATTGGTGTTTTTCGACTTCCTAAGATGTTGTTTTGGCATTTGTAAGGAAGTGGCTATCTGTAGCGAATGTACTGGACTGAGGGGTTTAGTATGGGTTTTTATTGTTTCTTTTGATTCACTATAGATCATTGTCACCTCTGATAATGGCTTTCACCTTAAAAAATGAGATGACACTTCCCAAATTAAAATGGGCCATGTTTTCTCGCTGAGAGTCATCCATTGATGTCAGCTTCCATTTACAGCAGAGCCTGAGCAGGCAGCAGTGTTCTTGCCTTGTAATAAATAATTTTGGGTTATCATAATTGTTTTATTACTGTGCTATCAGCCTTTATATTTATTCCTATCCATCAGTGAAGGGACTCTTATTGCTGCCAGGTAAGTGGGCCCATTTTGTTCCCCTACCTGTTTCAAAATGCTGGTCCAGGCTTTGCATCAGCCATTGCTTTGTTTTCACTATTGGGACTAGCTACAATATGGGTTATTATTAATGCGGATCATTCTCTGCTGACAAGGGTACAAAAGAAGGCTTCAGCCAACACCGTGCTACTTTTAACAGGAGTCTTAATCAGATCATCATCCTTGGCCAGGGAAAGTTGTAGAAGAGAAAATGAGACGAGCTAAAAGAATTAGGACAAATAAAGGCATTTTGTGAATGCATTTGTGACAAATTAGCTCAGACTGCAAATAGAGATTGATTTGTTTGGGTGAAATGAATTGGTTCTCAGGAACTCTTCAAGTTTAAGGTGAGGGCAGGTATATTTAGAACCAATGTTAGCTCTTCTTCTGGCATTAACCCTAAACTGAAAATAGAGTCTGAAGTTAACACTGTGGAAGCACCTTATATATACAGTCTTATTGGGTAAGGAGCAGCTGTTCTCACACAGAAGTTGGATAAAATGCAAATTCTGAAAGTGAGAAACAAACTGAATCACACCCCATAGAATTAATACTGCCTGCCACCTTATACATACTGCCACCATGAAGGAGGGTGCCAGCATCCCTCGTGCTCGCTTGCCGAGAAGACTGCAGAGTCTTATTCACTTATGGTGCACTTAGATTCACATCCACTTGAGACGAGTCCCATCAGTCTGCTCAAACTAAATACTCTGAGCTGTTTGCCAGTGTATGATTGATGCTAATTTTTATCTTTGCCATGTAAAAGCACAAAGAGGGGAGAGGAAATTATTTCCATCCAACCTGTTGGCATTTGGAGTATTTCATTCAAGACAGCATTACTTTATTCTGCTTTATAACACAGGTGCCATGCAATTAAACGCTTTACATGTGAAAAATTCATGCACACATGACTTCATCTTGTCATTGAATCTTCTACTTGGAAAAACAAGTAATTCAATAAAATATGGAAGCCATATTTTCCGAAGGGTCTTAGTGAGGCATCTGAAATTATTCAAGTACTTTTTAATAAGCATTCATTGCCATGCATGAGCTAGGTGACTGTGCACACTATCATTTGATCCTTATGTGTACCATTTGGTACTCAGTTTCAGACTGACTCAAAATTGGAACACTCGTTTACTTAGCTGGATTGTTTAGAAATGTGTTTTGCCAAGACTTTAAGCAAGCCAAATATTTATAGATGCTGTTTGCTAAGGATTCTTCCTAGGGGCAAATCTCCCGGACCTCAAGGGTTAAAGTATTAAGCCAGTTTACCTGAGAGAGGATGAGAAATGCTCTGTGATGCTACTTGTTCCCCCTCCTGCATTTCTTTGGTTAATTTCCATCCATATATCTTTACTTCTCTGAAATAAATCATTTCTGTGTTCAAAATAATCAGTTTAACCCTTTTGTAATTTAATTGTGCCCAGCCAGATGAAGTCAGTTAATTCTAGTATCTTGGCCAAATCAAATTAATTAATGCTGGCCTCCACTCCTTCCTCAGGTCTTCTCTGCTGTTACATGAAACTGCACCCTGGATAAGTAGCAGGCCTTCAGGGCACCATTTATTTCTCTTTACTTAAGCCTGCTGCCCCCTCTTCTCAGCAGTTCAGAAACTATTTGATACTGCCTTTCCATGCCCAGGAAGAAGGATGAGGCACAAAGGTTAGTATAAACCTTGTTCTCATCTTATAGACTGTGAGAATATAGCTGCTCCCTCACTTCTTCCTTCTTCTCTTCCTTTAACTTCTATCTCTAGCGCGTCTGTGTTGCTCTTTTTTTGTACCTTGATTCTCTCTTCCTACCCATGCTTGTTGCTCTTGGAGTGCAGCCCACTGATGGAAGACAGAGATCATGTGAAAGGGTAGCAAGACATTTTAGTTTTTTCATGACTTGCAGGAAAAAGAAGTCTTGATGGGGTTTTTTGTGGTTTTTTCCGTGGTGTTAGAAGACAATGATAAAGTTAAATAAGGGGTGTGGTATGAGATCTGCAATTTGGCATGTAGGGAATTCTCCCTTGAGATTGCACAGCTCTACCTGTGCTCCACCTGTGTCCTAGCAGCTGAGCAGTTTTACAGAAATGGAGGGAGAGAGGGCCTGGTGATGAGCCATATTCATCTCCTTTTTTCCTTAGCCAGTAGAAGGTTTTCCTTATCCCTTGAAGTACCAGAAGAGAGCTGTCATTTTTGTCCTGTTATAGGGGGAGAACTGGCACAGGGAGGCAATCCTGTACCCAAGGAAAAGGGAGAATGTAGAGCGGGTCCCATAAGTGCTCTGGGCTGCAGCCTGCACCATGGGATCCTGACCTTTCCTGCAGGATTTAATTTGGAGTAAGGGTCTCGTTTAAGGCAGAAAAGGAGATTCGTGTCTTTGCTCACCATCTCTTCTAACCTCCTTGAAAATTTTTGTAATATTTCCATTTAATCCAGGTGGAATTTTGGTGAGAAAGTTCAAACAATATCACCCTGGGTATCACTGAGAGCCAGGGTAACCCAAGTAATATTCCAATAATGAACCTTCTCTTGTGGCATCAGTATTCGCTCCATAATTAAAGTAGAAGTTTCCATTATACATTTGATTTTGGGTCATTCAGTGAAGTCTGTCTAAGAATTTCCATCAGCTTCAAAATGGGTTAGATTTCCTAAAGGACTGAGAATTTCTCTCTTCCTTCTTGCCTCCCAAAAAAAGGACAGGAATTAGATACTATTTGCCTGAAGACGATATTCCTTAAGAAGGGGAGGATGTGTATTCATTTGTATATGTACCAGAAAGAATAAAATAAAAATTGGGATTTCAGATAGGCTGACATGGGAGAATGAGCATTTTTCTTGTTAAATAGTTATTAAGTATTTAATCTTTATAGTGGTAATATATAAAAATGTGTTGCGATGAAGATTTGTAATGCAGTAACTGATAAGAGGTAGTGTTGTAATTTGATGGTAGATTTTTCCATCAATGCACTTTTATTGTGACCATGCTTTCTTTTGTTTCTAGTTCTCCTTTATGTTAAATAAGTGAGTGATGACACGTATATTGTTTATGTATGTTGAAAAATTAATTGTTAGTTGGGATGAATATGGATATACTCATATGTACCTAGTAGCTTACTAATCATAAGCCTTTCAATATTTTCATGATGGCATTCCCTTGACAAGTTAGGTAGAAAGTGGTCCCTAAACCTGCTGTTAATGCAGTTACCTTGAAATCACTCTAGATGGAGAGAGAATTAAACCAGGACTCCTACTTCCGGGGCAAATTCTCTAGCCACTAGGCTGAGACCACCTTTCTCCTTCCAAGTCTTAAACCAGGTAATTAATCACATCAGAAAGTTTGAAGCTTCTCACATTTTTGCAGTGATGTTATTTGGGGGCAGGGCTTGGCTGGGGGGGGTGTCTGTCTCACCTCACCTAGCCAGCAATTTCAGTGTCACTCATAATAAGATATATAGGGTTCAGTAATACAGCACTCCATTATGGTTTGGATATCCTATGCAGCTATGTTAAATGAAACTTCAGCAGTAGATCATGTGAACTCAGTTATGATTGACAGAAGGTTTTGAAAGAATTGTTGTGACTGGTTTTGCACTCTTTTAATGAGCAGCCAAGGTAGGAAATACCATTTTTGTTCTATAGGAGCAAAATAATTTAAAAACATATGAATGAACAGAATTTATTATTCTTCATTGTACCAGATCATTCCATAATGAATTTTGGCAGGAGGGTCTACTAAAGTAAATAGTAGTCAATGGTGACAGTAATACATGGAAACATGTCAAATAAACGAACAGGTATCTTGAGAGATATTTATTCATTATTTTTCATAGGCTGTTCAAGCTGTACTATTGTGCAGTGCTGTATTTTGCATGTTGTGTAGTGACTCGTTATTTTAAGAGATTTTTCTTTTTTTTGGTGGTGGTGGTCAACTATTTTTGGGAGTACAGTCACATTAAGTCTAAACCAAAGCTTTACTTGTCATGTACTTTCTTCCCAGTTAAACAACAATATGGCCTGCCCTATTATTGAAGTGTAGCTGGCTGAGTTATCTTAGCTGTCATTTTCTTTTGGAAATATAGATTCCAGGTTCTAGTGCTTAGTACCATAATACTGATCTCTTTATGTAAAGACATGGGGTGGGTTCACTGTAATCTACTAAGAGAGAAGCAATTCTTTTAGAATTGCAGTGCTTGGAAATGTTCTCTTGGTTTTCTAAGTTTGTCATGAGCAGAGGCTGAATAAATTAAGGAATAAAGTAAGGAATCGTATTACCAAACTTAAAATCTTCAGATTGCAATTCAGTGTCTTCTGTCTTCATGTGTTGGGGTCACTCCAGAATAGCACTCCTATAGGCAGAAGATGCCATGTGAAAAACAACCTTATTTCAAAGGAGAGTTGGAAACTTCAGACTGGTTCTTATAGGAGGAGCAGTCATGTCATCTCATGCCCCAGTTCAATCTATCCCTTATTAAAGGTTAGCAGGCACAGAGATGCAACTACCATTTTATCCAGATATTTTGATTCAAGGAATTCCGATAATGTAAAAAAAAAAAACAAATCTATCTTGTCTTTTACAAGCTAATTCTAACAAAATTCAGTCATAATTTCTTTCCGTGATTTTGGCTTTCAGTTATATAATACTGTGTTGCCAAAAAAAAAAGGTGGTGATTAGGATGGGAAAGGACTGTTGGGTTATCTTCTCTGTTATCTCAAACACATTGAGCATATTGGATAGGAGACAACATCAAGTAGCAGGGATTCAGAGATTTATTTATTTTTTCAGCACTATTAACTTTGATTTTGCATAAATTCCATGTGCCTCAGGGGCCTGCTAGCTTGGACAGAGGTTAGCCAGTAAACTGCTAACCTTGTCTGTGTTACTATTGATTCTGTCTTTCAGGCACAGTTAAAAAGACAACTTTCTAAATAAAAACTGTGTCGCAGTCCATTGCAAAGTGTTTGCCAAAGCAAGAGTAAAACATATCTAAAACGTGCCCTTCTGTGTCCTCCTTAAACAGAGGAATTAATTTTAAATAAATGCAGATGCTTTAAACGTGCCCTATGATTAATATCATAATTGGATATAGTGTTCTTTGATAAGCAGTAGAACCATTTAGATGTTTGTTCATATTTATTGGTTAAATATGGAATTTCATATCGTTAAGGAAAGACAGGAGAGAGGGATGATGGATCTCCTTTTGACCTGGTCACCATTCCTTGGGTCTAGCCTTGCTCTGGAGAAGGTTTCTCTTTCCCAAGAGCCATCGAGCTTCCACTTTTGTCACTGACAGCAGAGTAGAGCAGGTCAGCCAGCAGGAGCCGTCAGCTGTGGCACAGCCGGAGAGACCCAGGGAAAGCTGGAAGCTGATGGGCACTGGGAAGCCCAGTCCCTGAGCTGATGAAAAGAAGAGGGGCTTTCCCATGCCCTCTGATATGATGGCAAGGAGTTTAAACCTAGACACTGAGAGTCGCTGAGCTGAAGGCAAGGCAATAGTTTGTTTTCAAGCCCTTTTGTTTACTTTTTGTCACTCAGTAGTTCTGAATTTCTTTAGCTGCAATTATCTTTTTCTAGTAATTCTTCCGGTTTTCAAAAAAAAAAGTCTTAGAGACTGCAAATCTCCAATTAAAGACTGCAAATATTTGATGTCTTTAAGGATGCTTGAAAGAAAGAGGGGGGCAGTTGTATCCTAGGGCTCCAGCTGACTTGAAATTATGTCAGGCTTTTCTTCAGCCACTCTCTGGTTTGCACCATTAACCTGAAATTCAAACCATCCTGACAGAAAAGGGTAGGAGGGTCAGGCAGGGAGACGGTAGTGATCTATTGTGTCTGTTCTCCAGCCAGTTTAGAGTTGCTCTGTAAATCATGCATGCTGTAGTATGTTGTGTTACTTTGTCCAGTCTACTGTTAGGAGTCTCAAATTAAAATTTCCTTCCTATGATCTCCTTCCCTTAAAGTAATTGTATTTGCATTTTTATATCTTCTTTATAACACCTTAAGTACTCTAGTCAGTCTACAGGCTGCTTTTCAAATAATTTTAAGAGAGATTTTTTTGCTGAAAGAGTTGGGTATTTGTTTACATTTAAATAATAAAATTTTTATCCCAGTCTCCAGGTGTTTATTGGTGATATTGTAAAATCGTAGCACCATTAAACCAATGTATCAAGTGAGAACTTGGCCAGCTGTAACCATTTGTTCCTGTGGCATTCCCCAAAAGTCACGAAGTGGTGAATGAAATCCTGTGGCCCAATGTCCACCAGCACATTACCACCTGCCTGCCCGCTTTTCATTTACATGGATGAGTGGTCTACTGTGAGAAGTCCTCCTCTTTACCCATTACTGGATAAGAGTAGATGAGGAAAGAGGTTATCGTCTGAGTGAGTCCCAAGATCTTTGACAATGAGCTTTGCCTCAAACAAACTAGTTCCAGCACTTAAAATAAATATTCTGAATGTTCACATATTTTCTGGGATCGCAAATGGTAAAGTTAGAGTGTTTTTATAAGTTGCCTCATAATAATTTAATCACACATCACAGTTGCTGGTGTGCATTTTTCTCTGCTGTGTAGTAAGAGCAATGTGTACGGAGGGGCTTGAGCAACAGCGTTAGGGGAGAAACGGGATGGAGAAAGCTCAAGGGAATCAGTGCATCATCTTTCTACATTAAAATGATGTTGCAGTAGTAGTGATACTGTTCTTACTGAAAGCTATTCTAAATAAATGAAATATTCCACTAGAGGAAACCAAAAGCAAATTTGTTTTGACTTTGCAACATACCAATAAATATTGTATTTTCGGTGGCATGAGAGGAAACCTTTGCTATAGCCAAAGGAACAACATATTTCTATTGTAAGAAATAGCCTTAAAAAGCAAAACAAATCATGCAATACTTTTATTTTTCTTTAAACAAACAGAATGTCTTTAATGAGGAAATGGGGGAAAAAAGTCATTATTTTCACTCGACACCTAATCATTATGCCCTTGCCTTGGTAAACATATATTTATCTCAGTTTAGCTGCATTACATAATAAAATATTCTGGTTTCAGCAAGTGTGTTTTCTGCTGAGTGTTGTGAAATTTAATAGAGAAGTAATGTCTTATTGATGCTTAGTTTTTGTGACCTTTTCCGTCTTGTATTAGTGACATATTGGTCCTCTGTCTCCAGTACTATGGGATTCTAATGGATAGTATAGAATGGGTCAGATAATGAAAGTCCCTGGTACATTAACTTTCAATTTCATGAATGTCTGAATACTGCCTGGAAGATGAATAACAGACATTTCCTTCCTTTTGCATTTTAACATTTATGACCTGGTTACGATTTTTTTTGACTGTGTTACCTCACAACAGGTCCTATATTATCATATTAAGCTGTGTACTTCTGTTTTTGGCAAAGATCAAATATTGTAATTTGCAGAGGGAGGCAGATAATGCCTAAATTCTGCTGAATCAGGTAGTCTAATGCCCATTTTTTATTAGCAAATGCAAATTTTTTGCCCAAAGTTATGTTCCTTGTTTAATAAGGTCTCACTCAGCTGGTTTAGGAAAGCAGTTAGACTTTGTTAGCGGTCGATCTGTGACTGAAAAAAAGGGTAATTACTGTTATAAGCAGCATTTGAGCCCTGTAAGGTTGTAACAGCAGGCATGATATATGGAAGACAGCCAAGGATAGGGATTAACCAGTATTTATAGGATGTATGTAAGTGTACATAGGATACAATATTACATACGTAATATACGTATTATATTGTATATACTATATAATGGGAAGCTGGAAGTTGTTAGATTTGATATTGCCAGTGTTAAAAGAAAGAAAGAACTGTTAATGATATGACTGAGGGTACAGCGAGGTGGGAACTCAATCAGTCTTCCACCTCTTCATAATATATTAATATAGCAGTTAGTCTTTTTGCAAAGTGCGTAAGAACTGACCTGAAGCTTTCGAGGCAGGACTTCTGGATGATGTTTCAGAAGGTGTTACCTTGCAGGTCAGAACAGCCTCTTCTGCTGATTTCAAGAAGCCTGTGCAGTGTCAAGTTGTATAGAAATGGGTATCAGAAAATTTCTCAGAACACAGGTGATAATAATGCCTAATGTTAAATAACATCAGCGCGGCACCTTCAGAATCTTTCTGTCGAAAACACTGTAAAATATTTTCAGGGGAGGAGAACAGGATAAAGCCCACATTCCGTAGAAGAGTTCAGCTGCATTTACTCTTCTTCCATTCAGCAGCATTCAGAAACTGGAAGCAAAGTTATTAGTGTCAGTACTTGTTTCATCCATTGAGATTGATGGATATAGATGAATAGGGTGGTTAACAAGATGGGAATATAGCCAGTGCACTATGTCTAAATAGGAATTGGACGAGATTTCCTCATTAAAGTGAGGTCTGTGGTTTCTGTTCCAGATTTTAAACTGATCTGAGGTTGGGACTAGTGGGAAAAGGATGTTTCTCCCATGTGGGGAGGGAAGAAAATCCACAAACATCTTAGATTTAAGTGAGATTTTCTAGAGGGAGGTATGAAACATGATGCCGAAAGCAGGGTAGGTTACATCAGAATGTTTTATTGTTTTGTGGCTGCAGCAGCTGAGTCAGTTCACAATGCGTCTTGGAGACAAATTATATGTCAACAATTTTTCAATTCCCAGCATCAACTTTATTTATGATCCCAAAAGAAGAATTCAAAACATTCTGGAGCTGGATTGAATCTGCTGCCTAGTACTCCATTCTTTCTCTGAAACCATTTTATGTTGGAGTATTTCAGAAGTGAGCAGCATGCAACACAGTGTGAATTTAGCAAAGGTTCTGTGGAACCAATCATAACACTCCTGCGGTTGTGTAGGACTTTAAAACTAGCAAACAGTTTGATAGGCCTTCTTATTTTACATCCAAAATTGTAAAAAAAAAAAAAAA
>NW_009205977.1:129590-134600 GCF_000690835.1 Fulmarus glacialis | reverse complement strand
AAAAAAAAAAAAAGGTAATAGCTTTTTTTGAAACAGCCCATGTTGATATTTTTGCTTTCTCCAAAGGTATAATTTAAAGGCTAACTGTAATTTAATAAAGGAGTATGAATACCAAACACATTATATATTTTATTAAAAAAGGAAAAACGAAAGTTTTCTTGGGCAGGCTGTATGCAGGAAGACCAATATTTAACTGCAAAGTAAGAATTGCAAAGTAACTTCTGTGTTGTACCTTTTGATTTGAAAAGTCTAAAAGGTGCCTTTTTAATATAAGTATTTTTGGAGGAGGGATTCCTCGGCATGAGTCACGCCCACTGTCATGAGCAGTCCCATCTGCTGCAAGAGCAAGGGCTTCTTTGTGAACAGCTGCTGATCATGCAGATGCTGCCTCTTTTACAGAGGTTCTGTCATGAAATAAAACATGAGCATATATGCACGAGGCATCTTTTACCTGGATTTAGAGGATTGGTTCATCTTTGGTAAAAAACATAGTTGCAAAGACTGTGCCCGAAGCCTTGTTTAGCATTTGAGAGATACTACCTGACAAGCCATAAAAGCCTGTTCATGTACTTGGCGTGTGTAAAAACAGGCTGCCTTGTACAATAACCTATTATAAATAGCCAGCTAACTGCTTTTCAGTTCTAGTCTGGTTCCAGCATCAAACGGGAAAGCTGGTGTTTGGAGGGTTGGTGCGCGTACAAGTGTACAAAGAAGTTCATGTCTCAAGTTGTCCTCCTTCCAGGTCTAGTTGCCTTTGGAAGATCACAACTGGGGTTGTGGGGTTGCTGCCATCCCTTTCTGGACAGGCCTTTGACTGTCACTGTAGTTGATGAGGTTGCCAAAAGCAGGTGTAATGGTATTTGGCCGGAGGTAAATTCTACAAAGTATAGATGTCATCTATTTCCCTAGTTAAAAAGGATAGCCTACCATACTCAGTGTGAAGTAGAGCAAAACTGTGATACAAGGGAGAGACGGCGAATCAGGCTGCCATCTGGAATGAGCTTGATTTACTTGCACTTCAAAATGAACTGGATTGCATCAATCGGTTTTGGTCTACTGTTAAAATTTAATTTATTTTAATGCACAGACAAAAAGGTATTGACAGTCATCATTTCGAAGTGCAGACATAAAACATTAAACAATGTGTTTTTCCCAGATTTAAGAATGAATCGACAGAATCAAAAAGAGAGAACCTGCAGTTTAATTTTACTACTTTTAAAGCATGTACAATACAGCCAAAGATGTACGCTTTGTAGCAGAGGTGAGTATACAGTTCTTTAAAATGAATGAAATAAATCTGTTTAAATTAATTAATATGCAATCTGACAATGTATTTTAAACTGAGGCATGTGACTCTGTATGCATTACATGGCACATTCATGATTCAGATTCAGACAAATCTTATAGGTCCCATTTTCAATCTCAAGGCTCTTGTCTGTCTGGTCATTGCATGAATTAAATGGGGAGTTTAATTTGTGTTGTGCTGCACACAGATCTGAGTGACTTTTAACATGACTCGGATTGCATTACTCTCCGTCGTCTTACCAGGGCAGTGATCATCACAGCTTTCTTACAACGATGAAGACAGTGACCTCTCTCTTTGTTGGGTAAACACTGTTTAACAGCCTCGTGAAAATCAGGGAGGAAGCACAACGGGGTATTCCTGCACCAGCACATTTACACACATCCTAAGAATAAGACCCCTGTGCTTGAGGACGGGGGAGTTTGTAAATAACTTTTTGTAAATAAACATGTTGTACTGTACTTAGGGACATGGTTTAGTAGGCATGGTGATGTTGAGTTGATGGTTGGACTCGATGATCTTAGAGGTCTTTTCCAACCTTAATGATTCTATGATTCTGTTAAGAAGATGCCCCAGCTCAGGGCTGCATCAGCATCTCTTTAAGTGAGAAGTGGCTCTGGAAGGCCCCTGCGTCTGGTTGTACTAAGCAAAGCATCTACAATACTAAAATTTCAGTTATCAGCAGTTTGATTCTCTACTAGGTCTAATCAAAAGTACGTCCTGTTGAGGTGGTCCTGCTGCAGCCTTGCTAAGAAACACTGCTCTGAAAGAGTATGGATGGCTGTTCTGCAGAAATGTGTGTGCCTGACCTACGGCAGAGGCTGAACAGTGGCAGTGTGAATACAGCTGGTGTTTCTTAGAAAAGGCTAAGAAATTCTCTAAGACAGGAGAATTCTCATTAGAAAAAAGAGGGTTGGTGGTGCTTGCAGACACATAATGTAACTATATATTTTCAGGGTGAAAATCCAGGAGACCAGTGTGCTTGGGGAAAGCAAGCTCAGGGGATGTGCTTTAGCCGGGAAAAACTGATTTCCGTTTCCAGTGATTACAGCTACAGCTTGATGGATTATTGGTAATAAATTCATCAAGTTCCACTTGAAAACTAATTAGAACAGTTGCCTCTCTTACTTATACGGACTAGTAATTTCCTTTTAATTCCCAGACTGAATGTATTTGTAGTTAGCTTATACACAGTTTTTCCTCTTGCCAACATGACCAGTTTGATTTGATTTTTTCTTGCTCTTCCCTAATGTCTGTGTGCCCAAGTGTCTCTCTGGTTCCTTATATTATTTTTATGTCCAGTCTAGCTCCTACCTTCCTCATCTGGCAGAATTTTCCTTGACATAAACATATGTGCACATACCCTAATTCACAAAAAAACACATTATAATTAATTACTGTGCTCTTATCCTTTACAATTAAATTCTCCTCTTTCCCATTTAACCCCATTTAAGCTTTCTGAAATTATACTGCCCAATGCTAGGAACTTGGGCTAAAAAGCTCTCCTCTCAGGAAGCAATATAAAATGCTGATCTTTGAACATATTCCTCCTGCCCAATTCAATCAAAGCAGAACACATTAAAGGTGGAGATGACATTTAACTTCCATTCACCAGAACTGGGAAAAGTGCAACCAGGAAACCCTCTGACAGTTATCATATTTCTCTCATTTTGTTGGAAAGTTCCCTTTAACCCATATTAACATCTTATACTAATTGAGGAGGAGGTAATAAATTACTTCATGGATCATTCGAAGTCTGATGATGCAGTGACATACAAAGGTTTTCTCTGAAGAGTCATTAACTGATTATTTCATCTTTGCCAGAGCCTGAAATTCTATATTTATTTCTAGGCTTTTTTGGAAGACTTAAGTGAAAGATGTGACGGTCGTATCCTAGAGATATGGTGCCAGAAAATTAACAGTGAATGTATAATCAATATTTCCAGCATCTATTGATTTATGTCAGTAATTACTCATGAACCCTAATGCTGACTGTTGTCAAAATAGCCTGCTCTTTATGGTGTAAAATACTAGTTGTGCCAAGGGATTCCTTATTTATCTCAAGAAATAAGTATAATAGTGACAACTCTAAGCAAGTGTTTATATTATACGGCACCTTTGACACTGGCCAGAGAGTAATTCATTCAGCAGGTTTCTAGACATGAATTAGTAAAGAAAATAGTAATTCCAGTCAGAGTCAGACAGCAAAACCCTTGGGTTATTCAGCCTGGGCAATGCTGATGTAGAATATAGTTGAAATATAACAAGTCACCTTTCCTGAAAACTTGCACAGATTCTGTTCTGGTTTGACACTTGTATTTGGTCTTTTTAAAACTAAGAAGCAACAGACTAAGTTGTATTGCTGGGTAACTCTCGTTACACAATAAATTACATCTTATGGAAATTGAAATACAGCACTGAATTTCTCTAGGTTAGTAGGTCATAACTGATTCTGAAAAAGACCCCTGCAAATTTACCAGTTAATTGCAACTCTGTCCCTGATGGTTTGTATTGAGCACTTCTAAAAACAGAAGCTTTAACTTGCCAACTACATAATGCTTTTTCAAGGTGCAAGGTGTTCCCAATTTCATCAAAATTCACAGGGAGCTGCAGAGAACTGGAGTCATGGATTTTCAGTAGCTTATATGTATACTCAGCTCCTTTCAAAAACAAACCCACAGAAATGGTGGCTGTGTATCCTGGTAATTGAGGAGCAATATTGAGGAACAGTAGTTGGTACAATCACAATTCAATTCAGTCCATCTTAGAATATTTACAGAGTGGCCTCAGCTTTATACCTGACTTGGTTATAATGATGTTAATTATCACAGTGGTAATTCATGTCTTGAACCACTTGACTATTCAAGTGTTCACCTGTTGCCTAAGTGTGTTCTTGTTTTGTTTGTGATAAACACCCTCCTTTCCTGTCTCCTTATTTTTGTGTTAAAATCACCAAGGTTTTAAAGGAAAAGAAACCATAAAACCTCTTTTTTTTTTTTTAAACTGAAAAGAACACTAAGAACATGGTCTCTGATTTTAGACATGATGGCAAAGGCCATATGTTAGTGCTATCAGTACTGCATTACACTAGAGCTTAAAATGCTTAATGGAAGTTGTTAAACTTTATTTTTCTACCATTATTTAATATTGGCAAAAGATTTTTGCTGATTCATACTGCTTTAAGATTAATTGTTCAAATTAGCAGTGTAGTTTGCACAGTTTAAACTAAGCATAAGTGCATGAAAGGTCTTTTACCACAGAAGTGACCAAAGATATAAAAAAAAAAATTATAGCAGAAATCCTCTGGATGAAAAATGCGGCTTTTGTGTTTCATCTTGAACAGCTTCACTTCTTTCCCACACATAGCAATTGGTGGCTGTCCTGGTTTCGGCTGGGATAGGGTTAAATTTCTTCCTAGTGCTGTGTTTTGGATTTAGTATGAGGAGAATGTTGATAACACACTGATGTTTTCAGTTGTTGCTAAGTGCCCTCCTAGTCCAAGGACAGCTCCCATGCCTACTGACTGAGCTAGGTACACAAGATGGGAGGGAATATAATCAGGACAGCCAGCCCAGCTGGCTAATGGGGTATTCCATACCATGTGACGTCATGCTCAGTATATGAATGGTAGGCGTGATCCAGGAAGTACCAACTGCTACCTGGTTATTGGTCAGCGTGGGTGGTGAGCAATTGCATTGTGCATCACT
>NW_009205977.1:108430-129486 GCF_000690835.1 Fulmarus glacialis | reverse complement strand
GGGGGTGGGGGGGGAAGTGAGTGAGCGGCTGCGTGGTACTTGGCTGCCTGCCAGGTTAAACCACGACAGTGGCTGAGTATCATCTCTGACCAGCTTGGGATTTCAACAGACATATAATTCACAGCTGAGCTCTCCAGTGGATTTAACAGGAGGTGTCACTCTTTCTCATCCTGGAGCACATGGATGCTCAGCCTTGCTTTACAACTTTTCAGATTTCCTCTATCCAAATCAAGTAAAGGATGAGACATTGCTTCCTAATTTTGAGTTCAGTAGGTTTGTGATTAAAAAAAATAAAAAAGTAAAGAAAGCAAGAAATCTCCCTGCTAAAACTATAGTCTCTGAAGAACAGATTTGGATGTTTCCTTGAGAATGAGGAAATACAAAACAATATCCTTTGATAGGTCACACCTACTGAAGTTACAAGAGGAAATGCGTATGATGTAGTGAGCTTCTGTCATTCAGCATTTCATCTGTGATTGGTAATGCTATAGTCAGCCCTTCTGCAGTCAAGGACTTAATTTAAAACCTTCATATTAACCTACCTTAGTAATTCTTTAAAAAGTTAACTAGCAAAAAAAAAAGTGCTGGTAAAAGTTTTTTTCTGAGTTACATTATAAAAGCATTGAATCTTTACTTTTTGTCAGAAATGGGTGTTAATATTTTAATTACTATGTGGCTTCAGCTGAGAGAAGCAGGGCTATGGAGTTAGCAAATGAGGAAGAGATTGCAGCCTAATAGGATTCTTTTCCATTCTATTTTTACAGAAATAACCTATTCATTATAGAAAAAGAAACAACAACCCCCCAAAACCAAAACACCTCTAATAGCTCCAGAAAGGTTCAAGCTGTAAAAAACCCTCCTCTTTCTATGGTGCTTCAATTTGTGACAGACGTTTCTTTTAACAACCTTTCTCTTACTGTCAGAAGCATTTCTGTGAAGGCTGCAGCTAGATGAGTATTGCAGCCACAACTGTGATCAGCAGATTCTGCTGTCAGGGCTGCTATGTAAGCAAGACTCTTCTTCAAAGAGAAAAGCCTCCTTTTTGGTGAAGAACTTAATACCTTGAGCTCTCAGCATGACACCTGAAGTCGCAGTTGCCTATGGCAAGATTGAGATGGCAACTCTCAAGAAGAGTTTGAATTCCCATCTGGTCCAGAAAAAGAAGTATGCAAGAAATTTAATACTCACCTGTCTGCCTGTACACCAAGGTTTCCATTCAGGCTGGAGATGAGGGGTTGCTAGGGATATGTTTATATTTTGAAGGGATATGGCATCCTTTACAGGCAGATTTTTCTCTGCCTGGTGACCATCTAATATATCTCTGTGTTTCTAAAGACTATGGGCTACACAACAATAATATTTTTCTTGATCTTGAGGAAAAGCCCCGGTGACAGCTGTTCCTTTGTATTTTCTTCTGTTGTAATTCCCAGAAGTTAGCACCTTTAGTATTAGTAACGACTTTAAAGTGTTTCTTCCAACATAACTCATTTCTGAGTGCTGAATATGTCTGAAATATATATATCTTCAAGGTTTTACACCTTTGTTTTATCACCTCGGGTACGGCAAGTCCAGAGGCAATCTCTTTAATAAGTATAAAGAGGTTTTTAGTACATGTGAAATCTGCTGGGTAAGAGAACCAAAACCAGAAAATACAAAATAAGAAGGTTTTGTTGACGACCTAGACTGGGCTATGGAAGGATTAAATCTTGTAGGGAAGGAAAGTTGATATTAAGACAAAGTGCTAATAGCTGTAATTGTTGTGATGAGTGCAGAGTGAAGCACATAGCTAGCTGAACAGCTCATAAAAATAAGCTGCTGTTACTAAGACTGAAGGACAGGCCAAATCTTACCTTTGCGAGTGAGGTAAAGATGTCTAGCTATGGCCTTGTACTCCACCAAAGGAGTCCTAGCAAAAGAGTGCAATGCAGCACGCGCATACTGTTTTTCTGAACTGAAACTGCAAAGCTGTAACTAGCATTCCTGTTGACTTTATCGAAGGTGTTAGCTAACTTGACAGTTTGACCTTTCTTTTCTGATGACAAACACTTGGGAATATGCACTGGAAGTTAGCTTGACTTGACTTTTTGTACTTTACTGGTGCTATTGCTGCTGCCTTTTGGCTTTTGTGAGGGAAATTGCCCTTTTCTTGCTTTCTCAGTTCTAGCTGTAAAGCAGACTGCAATGAACAAACTTCTGCCCTGAAAACCTAATATGTAAGATCTGCTTGCCAGCAGTTTGCTGGCTGCTATTAAACACAAAATTGGTGTCTTAGGGTATGATCAAGTTTTTACCTTACCTTTATAAATATTCATTATCTTACATTTTCACTAATTGCTCTAGAGCAAGGGAAAATGTTAATTTTTAATCAATAATACAGCCTCCTTGAGAACATTTTACAAATTAGGAGTTCGTTTAAGTCCCAGCATATGTTGTTAATGTTGGTTGTTACATGCTAATTAGTTTGGATTTTTCTAATCAGGAGTAGCACTGGAAATGCAAGCTATGGAACTGGCATTGAGCAGAAATTTTCCGAACAGAGGTCAAGTAAGAGCTCCCGTATAGAAGCAGGAGGATGTAGTTACTTGCTGTTTTGAGTTTCCTCTACGAAATCAGTTGATAAGGAAATTAACTCCTTTTCCTAATATAGGTTACCCAGCTGTATGTATAATGCTCAGGAATTTCTTCTGATTAGTGATTTCACCATTTTAAGGGACCATGATTATAAATTGATGGGTTTTTTGAAGGTTAAGTATTTTAAAGCACACAGATTTATTCATGCAGACTATCAATTACTTTGATATCCTTTAAATTAGCATTAAAGTTAAGGGTCTTTGAACTGAAAGGATTTCATTAATTGCAGGCAAAAGATATGCAGTCCATAATTCCTTTGGATGTAACTGTCATGAATCTTGCAATGTGGCAGGAAGAGTCATTAGCAGAGTGCCATTCACATTGGCTCATCAGAAAGGGAGTTTGATGTGATTGCCTCAAGCAGAGTACAGAAGGTCAGCACGGGCCAATACCCTCAGCTAACAGAAATGTAGAAAGTTCAGAGCTGCGCGACAGCTAGCTCCAGTAATCCTGATTCCTCTGTCTAGATGAGTTGTTTCTCTGGGAGAAACCTATTGTCAACTGCTCAAGGCTCTTGCCATTTAAATTTTTAAACAGATTTTATTTTTTATTAGGTGACATTTCTATAATATTCTACATGACTTAACATTATTTTTAGGGGTAGTAGTAAGGTTCAATTAGAGATTAAAGATCAAGACGATGACCTGCTCCCTATTTCTACGTGTTTCACTTCAATTTTTCTCTGTGTTTAATATAGCTCTTGTGTAATTTCACATACTATTAAATGCAAAAAGAAAATCTTGAATCTGTGCAGACTGAAAAGATATGTGACAGGTCAGGAAGGGAGATTTCTCCCTTCTCTCTTCAGAGCTTGGGCACAAAAAAGATGCATGTGTGAGAGAGAGCGAGCACCAATCACCAAGTCTCAGTTCTTTTGTGCTTTAGCTTATTCTACTGATGCAGGACGAGGAGAGGAGGCACACTTGAATGACTGGAGGCATTTACCCTTCTCCCCCCCTGCACCACTAACGTGGACGGGCACAATTCTGAGAGCAAATAATGAGGAGGTGCAGGCTGGCAGAGCCATCAGAGGCAATGAAACATCGGAGGTATCCAGAGCGTCTTTGTGCAATATAAGAAACTTAAAGTTATGTTAGTAGGAAAGAGAATATTCCTCTAAACTTTTGCTATTCATCTTATCCAGCATCAAAAATATGAGATCTGGAGCTGTTTCATCTCCTTCACTAGATTTTGGTTACAAAAGTTTAAATCTTAACCAGTTCCGTAGTGGACAATGAATACTTTACTCTTAATATGACTGTTGAAATTATATATATGATTTCATGACTCCTGGTTGACTCTCAGAAGTCATTACAAAGGGTATCTGCCTCAGTCTTCCCTGCTTCTTAATCCTTCTACCACCCCGTTGTCCCATGTTAATGTTAAAGTGAATATCCCCCAAAATGAGGTGTTGAGACATCAAATTGACCCAAGTGGCCTAGCTTTCTGGCTGACACAGATTGTGCATGACTTCATGCCTACAGAGAAGTAAAGGGATGAGTTTAATGTTTCTGAACCTCAGTTACTTCTGTTGCTTCTGCAGAACAGATACAGTTTCTTCACATGGCACTTACTGGTCTCAGCCTCTGCAGGAAGGTTATTTGAGACTGGGATTGACTGAAAAAACCACTTGATTCATAAACCTTTCAAATTACTAAATTGATAAATCTGGAAGGACAGGAGAAAGGATGAGAAAGGCCTGGATCTGACTGATTGGTAGCAAAAATTGGTCTCATGTAAAGATTACAGTGCAGAACAAGGTTCATTTTTTTGGTTGGGGAGGGAGAGGCTTTCTGTGGTGATTTTTGCTGTGGTTGTTACTTATCTTTTTATACAACTGCCTTTTAGGAAGTGTGTGAGATGCACTCGGTTCTGGTTGCATGAAAGTTCACACTTAGCCTCTGGGGCTGTGAAAAGGTTCAGTTGATAGTTAAAATAAAAGGTAGGTCACTTACTGGTAGACATATTTTAAATCTGGTGATACTTTTGGGGAACTACTTTCCATGCCATTACAAGCAAAGGCACTTTTTCCCCTTTTAATTGGCATTTCAGGTTGCAGCTATATTTTCTATCATAGTCAAGTCTTGAGCATTTATGTCTCCTGTCACAGTGACAGTGTTAACGATTTCGTTCAAGCAGTCAGTCAAATTAAAATCTCACACCATCTATATTGTTTATCTGTCTTGTCCTACTATCTTTCAATAATACTTTTGATCTCTAATGGTCAATGACTCTTAAACCTTGATCAAAGTCCAGAGGGTTATTTGGGGGTTTTCTTCTTAATTATTTAATTAAGTATATTAGTTCTGTGCCCCATCACTGTATCTGATTTACTTCAGTCAGCTTCATAAGTTTGGGTGCCATGTATACTCTCAGATTCAAGCCTGCCATGCAAGTTCCAGCCCTGCTAGTCACCTCTGAATCAACAGCAGTCAGAAATGTTAGAGCCTGGAAAAATCATGAAGTCACAAATATTTGTATTTAAAATAACAGCTTCCCAGATCTTCCATGTACCTCCTGTTTTATTCTCCCGTGGCATGTGAGCTCCATTATTTTTACTCAGCTGTAAGTACATGCAGTTTTCCTGGTAGTAAATGCCATGGTTTAAAAAAGTGGTAATTGGTGGCACTCCTGCCAGACAATGGAGCTCCCTTCTTTCTTGGTCTTTTGCAACCAGACTCAGACACATGCAGTATCTGGAAATACTCCTATGCTGTATGAGTTATTTACCACTTATGAGATGCTTTTTCTGGCAAAATACAGTCCTCCTAAAATAACATTTAAATTTTGTAACTGGTGATGGTGACCTGGCCAATGGTGATACAGCTTTTTCATACGACTTCTTTGCAGTCCAGTAGGGAAGATGCAATAGCCCCGTTTTGTGGGACCCAGAGATGACAGTATCATCATGAGGGAAGAAAGCAGAGTGAATGTCGAATCGGAGGGTTTATATATAACTGTGTCTGTGTGTGCATATATATGCATAAAGAGTAGACAAATCTGACCAATGAGTGGTTTAATTTGGTCTGATTTTCTAGTTATCCCAGAAATCCATTGAGCAACCTTTTTTCAGATGTAGATTAAATCTAAACATAAATCCAAAGCAAATTGCATATCCATTTATTCCACACAAGGGAAGAAAATGCATAAATAAGCTTAGAATCAGCTTAGAATTTTTTTAACATTCACTTTATTACACATGCCCCCTGATAGTTATTTAATTTTAAATGGTTTGAGTTTTGAGTCATAAATTTTGAGCACATATCTCTTCAAAGAGATTATCAGTGCTGCTGCATTCCAAAATAAACTGTGATATAAATAAAGAAAGTAAAAATGTTTCAGTAACAAAATTTAAATGTACTTAATGTAGTAGTTCACAAATCTCAGATAATTTTAAACACCACTCCTTTATTTTCTAGATGTTTTCTTCACTTTTTCATATTTAAAAATGTAATCAATAAGTAGAATATAAACTATAAATGTAAATATACGCAGTGCATTTAATAAAAATGTAATAAAATATTGCATACACTATATACATACTTTCACTTCTTGTAAGCTGATGCAAAAAACTGCAAGTCAAATTCAAATAAAATTCCCAATATTCAGACCAGCTCACCTACCAATATGAGGCCTGCTTTGCTCCAGACCTGTATAATTTGGTCTAAAATGGGGTTAGGAGGAAAGAGCTTCGGTGTTAGTATGAAAACACATCTAAATGAGGTGATGCTATAGATGGAAATATTTCAATACAGCAACTATAGTAGGGTACCTAAGTAATGTTTGCTTGCCTTTTTTTTTTTTTTTTTAATTTAGCCTTTGAAGGACAAAAATCAGTCAGGCCTTTCTTTAAAATACATATTACAAAACAAGAGAGAGAGGCACGCACAGACATGCAGAGAAACAGTGACGCTAAACATACTGGGATGTTAAACATTTATGTAGCACAAACTCTTAATCAAGGTAATATATTGATTTGTCCTAGGGTGCCCCTCCACCTTCGCCTCATGTTTCTTCAAGTACCCTCATTAGACTTAGAGAACTCGTAACATTCCTAGGAAGAGTCTTATTGGTGAAGAAAGAAATTAGCATGGAAACACTCAAAACAGTTAGAAATGTCACTGCCTGACATTAATTTTAAAGTAAAGATCCCAGCAACAGTGATTTTTTTCAGATGTTTCAACATTTTCAAAGCCACAAAATGGTCTATCTCAGGCTATCAAAGGCTGCTTTAAGATTATGCAAACTCTTTGTAAGAAGAGTCCTTGAGGATTCCCTGCCATTTTTGATCCAAATGTATAGCTTTCATATTGATTGAATTGTAATTTTCATGAGAAGAAATCTCCTTGTAGCATCTTTCTCTTTTATACCTCTGGGTAAAGCTGTGCTCCCCAGATCTCAATTAAATCGGCATTGACCTTGCAACTCCCAGTAGAGAACACAAGAGTTCGCCTTGTCACTTTTTTCCCCTGCTGTTTTCAAGAAGTTGTTGTGCCCTCCAAAATTGTAGGAGCAAACCTTCAAAAATATATCCAAAACACACCATGGGAGTATTTCAAATACAATCTCTATATTAGAGATAACCAATTACACAACTCAACATGCTCCTTCTAGAAATAGTTAAAATAATACAGAAGTCCATCAAAAGTAATTCTTCAGTCCTCATTTGCACCATTTGCTACCCTCACGTCTCCCTAAATTTCTGTCTAGGAAGGTGCTGTGCCACATGCCAAGCTGAACTTGGTAGTGGGGATTATTGGAATAGGGCAGAAGCAGTACAGGTAGAGCAGGGTATATCCTAAGTAGGTTTTAACTGCCAGTTGAGGAAGTAGGTGTGCATTTTATCACTGGGCTCAGCCAAACTGAACGGCACACAGGTCAGCCACTGGGTCTTGCAACAACTAGATGGTATAGAGGACAAGCGGTATAGGAGATATATAAAGACTGCGACCCTGAGAAGAGTGAACCCTGCAAAACTGATTTTTTTTCCTTCAACTCTGCAGAAGGGCTTGCGCACATATGCAGCTTATACAAAACACAGAATATAGACCTACAGTGAAGCTGAAGCTTCCTGAATTCTAAAGATGGAGGGATATTTTTATAGAAGTGTAGACATTCCTAAATAGGGAATGGATAATGCAAAGGCAGTTATAATTGATTTGAAGGCACTACATTTTCCATGTTAGTCTCTACATTTTATTGAGCATTAATGCAAAGAGAAATTGCAGCATATTTTGCATTGTGATTATTCTGACTTTTAAAAATAGACTTCTCCAGTAGTTTTAACAACCTGTAATATTTTTTCATATGTCTAAAATATGGTACAGGTGTTTTATTTTTCTTCTTTTCCATTTTTCATACAGGAATTTTGAAAATCCTTTATTATGTATTGGAAGTTATGCCATGCTCTATTCCAAGAGTACAACAAACCAAACCCTAAAGACCGTTCTGTTAGGTTTGCTAACATTTATTCATTTTAACTATTGCCCGATTTTCAGAGGCATCTGTTCTATTACCTGGAGGGATTTTTCCTCCTAAGAAGCAATTTTGTAAGGTTAGGTAATTCAGAGGCTTGTTAAACCCCTGGTCAGGGAGGACTGTTTGTCTGTTTTAAATTTCACTCTGGTTTGGATTTTTTTCTCTGTTTTACTTTTGGATTTGGATGAGTACTAAAATCATGTTTGTTATGGATTTGGGGAATTTGCTAGCCTTCCCTGCTAAGGGTTCTTCAGTAAAACATGTTTCTTCATGTGCCAAAACTACAGAAGTCAGCTCAAAATTCATTTGTCCCTTTCTATTTACAAACCAAGTAAGATGTTCTGACTGGCTATTTTTCATCTTTCTTGTGGGCATTTGGTGTATATAAGAGTGCAGGCTTTTTTGCTCAGTGTTGTCTGTTATAATTATGTGTATTATAGTAGAGTTTGCGGGATCAAAGACAGAGAGACCTAATAAATTCTCTTCTCTATGTACTCAAAGCACTTACTTGTCTCCAGACAGACTGGAATATGTATGTTGATTGTAATTTCTTCTGCAGATGCTAAAGGGAGACAAGAAGAGTTGACATTTGTTTTTCATTTTACTAAAAATTTTGAGAGACAGCTGTGGCCTGGTAAAAGCAAGACGAAAAGGAACCAGAAGTAAGGCTTAATTGGGCTTAGAGTCTAAAAATCTGGGACTCAGAAGTTGTCCAGTCATCGCCTGATCTGCTGTGCTTAACAGAAATAGGTCATGTATTCGGGGGAAGAAATATAAAAGCGGCAGGCATTTTTGCCAGTTCGCCAGTCTGTTCAGGTGTCGTTAGCCGGTACAAAAAGATGTAGGATACAGAATATATATAACATAAAGCATAAAGCAGTTACTGTCTAACTAGCACACAGAAGACAGGATTTAATGAGCTATTAGGCTAAGCATCAGTCCATAAGCATTAGCATTAGCTATTAGGCTAAGCATGCGGCACCTCCGGCCAGCATGAGCCCGGCAGGGAAGGGTCAGCCTCTGCAGCCCCCGGCACTGGCTCTGCAGCGCTGCTGAGCTGCCGTCTGCCACAAGCTCTGTCATCACTGCTGTCACTGGCAGCTCAGACCCGTGACCCGATGATTCCCAGCTTGCTTGACCAGCATCCGTGGCTTTTCCCTTTAGGATTTTATACCTTTCCATGTTGGTGCACCTTTCCCTCTTGAAAGTTGGCAATACCTTTCCCTATTGAATCCTTGAACTACTAACAAGCCCCATCTCAACAGCTGTACCCCATTTGTAATTTTTCTTTTCTCGTCTTTCTCCTCTTTCACACAGCTCTTTCTCCCAACTTAGTAATTTTCTCAGAAACTGGAGGCAGAGTTACAGAGTTGGGCTGGATCAGAGCTGGGCCTCCAGTCCCGGCAACACAGACGGCCAGGGCCCTAGGAGGTGGAGGGGGAGCTTATAAAGCATCGCTGTCTGTTTTTACTATCGCATATGTTTTTTTATTGTTAATATTTAGCTTTATCAATTTTTGGCAACAATTCTGAACATTTTGTTTGTGGAAGCATAGCATTGCATCCTGCTTTCCTCCTTACATCAATATAGGCAATTGATCTATATTGACCCAATATTTCATCTTTCTACATTGACCTGTATTTCTATATTGACCTATTTCATCTTTCGCTACCTTTTTGAACCATTGACATTGTTTTCTTTTCACAACCACTTTCAGGTGCACAGCATATGCTGTAGGTTTATAATACAAATTCTATAGCCAGGAAATGCATGTGTTGCATGTATTACAGAGGAAAATAAGTCATATTTCCATGAGGGCATCTGTGCTTTCACTTCACAGCATAACTATGTTATCTTGCTGTATTCATAGAAGCAGTCTTTATAAACTGGTATTTATGTAAATGCGGAAAAAACCAGACATCCAGTGAATTCTTTTTTCCAGTATAGAATTACATTTGGTCCAAATTCTTTTCCTGAATGCAGATTGAAAATCTATGTTTTGAATATCAAGGAAGAATACTCTCTATTTCAATGGATTTTGTATACTTATTCAAATTACTACTCGAGTTATATAAATTTAGTTTGAGGTCATTATATGGATAATTTGTTACTTAGTAAAGTAGTTTGTCAGGTTATGAGACATTAATCCTCCAATAGGTCTTTAATTAGGAGAGATGAACTAAATAATTCATAGCAAGACTTGGCCTGAAAACATTTATACTACTCGATTATACCATTTTACATGCAATGACAAATTGTTTTGGTGTAGTCTGGAAATAGCGGGACTTAATTAATTAATTCCAAGGTTTTAGACATCTGTGATAGGTTCTTTAAATGCATTAGATTGGAAATTCATACAAAGGCTAAAAATAGAGTTCAAGTCATTGGGGTTAAAAAGCTGAGATGAAAAGAGAGCATTCTGCTTGCAGAAAAGAGCAGGAAGCAGCTGAAAGATGAGAGGAATGGCAGCTAACTAGCATGTCCAATTCCCCAAATATTATTTTTGCAAAACTGAGCTGGAAATCATTAAATACTGAAAATGGCGTGGTTTTAAATTTGAATAAAAGGAATGTGCTAATTACTTGAGTGCCTTTTACTCATCTGGCCAATTATACGGAAGAGGTGGCTGAGGAAGGAGCCCTAAATAGTTTAAAGAGCCTACAAACAAATGAAAAAAAGGCGAGGTGTTTTTCTATTCTGAAATCACCTTGCAGATGAAATCAACTAAATGAGAATAATTTACTAGACTGGGAGGAGAGATTCTTTTTTCAACAAAACCAGGAGAAATAAGCTGGATGTTGTAGTAACTCAAGGTTTAGTATATGTCACTAAATGGTATCTTCAGGTGATCACGCTGCTATTGCACTTACAGCTAGTGGGAAGAGCAAATAGCAAAGAGTTATAGTAATATGATCATATAAATCTGAGAAAAAAGTTCATTTTGATACAATTTATGCTGTGGAGGAGGATATTTTTTACAAATTAGATAGTTCCTTGAACAGTTGAGTTGGGGACTCCAAAAGATTGAAATTCATAACCCCAAATCTGGAATTAATCCGTGAAAATGGTCCTTTTGAGTATAGACAAATACCTAATTTTTTCTTTTACACAGCCAAGTTGCTGACCTTTACATGTAGCCTCGCAGTTGGAGCACTCATCCAGTGCTCTCAAGTTCTGACTTTGGTTTCCTCTATGGCCTGAGAAGACTCAAACGCACGTTGCTACCTCGCAAGAGGACATCTGGATTTGGTAAAAGGAGCTGCACCATTGTGCTGAATGCAGTTGTGGGAGACCAGAAAATGAGCAATCAAAAGGGAGAGTGATGGAAAAGATAAGTCATTTGCAGACTGTGTGATGGGAAATGGCAGTTTGAACACCATACAGACAAAGGGTGTTTTATCTATGACTGCTTTCTGACTTTTTGCTATAACTACCTACTACGTACCTACCAGCAGACGTTGAGGTTATGCCTGTTTAATTTATTGGTACAGATATGGCTTGTGGGGACAGCTGCAAGTTTGTGAAACATCCGCTGTGGATCTGGGCCACTATCTTCCACTTAAACAGCATGTTAGGTGCCTCAGTGCTTGTGCTGTTTTAGACCTTTGTCACTTGAGTTTCAGGTTATCTGTCCATTTGTGAAAGCACTGAATTGAAAACCTCCTCTGACCAAAGCACTGGTATTAGGAACAGTGGCACTGAGGACAGCAACAGGTATGAAAACAACATGAGGTGGCTGAATGGAAATAAGAAGGGAAATAGCAGTAGTCACCCAGTAGCCACTGCTACAACAGTGCACATACCTAGCCTCATTCATAATAGATTTCACTACTAATTCTTTCTAGTGATCCTAGGAAGTCTCAGAATATTTGCCACCTGTGGGATGATTCTAGACATCTGTAGAAAATTTCAAACAGGTCCATATTTAATGAAGAAATAATCTGACATCCACCTCAGAAGCAAAATATCCCAATGTACTGATAATAGAGGTACTGATAATAGAGATGCAAAAGGCAGAAGAAAAGGGATATGTAGGGTCTTGGCAAAACAATGTAGTTATATAAAGAAGGGTAAATAGCTAAAGAGTAGACTTACTGATTGTGTTTGACCAATGTAGATATGTGGGTTAGGTTGAGGCTGAATTTTATGGGTTGCATATGAATAAAGAAATCGCATTTCACAGCTTCAAAGCAATTGCTTTATTTCATAACCATCCAAAATCAGATGAAATTTTCTTGTTCCATTTTTCAGTCAGAAACACATTTTTACAGAACCCATTTTTAGCAAGACAGGGCACTTAGCAGGAGCTGCAGCAAACTCTTTCAATTCATATATCAAAGCATTTGCAGTGCCCATTATAAAACAACAATAGATGTTAACAAAAGGAAGTTAATCTGTATTCTATAAATAAAAAGCTAGAGAACATCAAAGCTACTTGCAAAATCTTGTGTTTCTTTTAAGTTTCATTCAATTTCCCCTCTTTGCATCCATGTGATGAAAGTTTATTTAAGGAGCCCAGCTAAAATATTCAACATTGTAGAAAAAACAAAACAGCCTACATAAAGAGAAGTGAGAAAAGTGCAGCTGAGTGAGAAAGATGTCAGAAAACAGCTTAGCTGTCGGTAGCTGTCATATGCCGCTGAGGCAAAGCCCTGCAAACAGGCTTTAGTTGGCTGCTGCCCTCCTCAGCTTGAGAGGTCAGCGCCCTGAGCAGCTCCAGCAGCATCGCTGGAAGGAATCACAGGAGCACACTCTCTCCCTCCAGCATCTACAGCCCCCGTGCCTGCCTGAAGCTGAGCCTGGGTTTCGAATTAGCTGATGCTGCCAGCGTGGTTCTTCCCAGTCCACGCAAACAAAACATGAGCTCTTGGCCTTGCAGGGACTGCTTTGCTTTCTGTGAGAAGCTTTGTGACCCTGCTGCAGTCCACTGTGCTGTTCTGAAGGAACTGATTGATGGAAGTGGTGGTTGCTCTTGTGCCTCTGACAGTAGGAGCAGCACCAGTGGCTGTGGCATTAAAGCACACATGCCAAGATAGCACCGAAATAGTCTCTGCCTAAAGTCTTAAAATCAAAATAAGCAAGAAAAAAAAATGGTAAAGTGGGTCTCTCAAGAAAAATTGAAAGGTCAGTGGAGGAGTTTGAATATGGAGTCTAGCAGAATGGCATCCTCTGCCAAGATGACCCATTACATGTGAAGGATGCAGGGCAGAGGCAGTGGTGCCAGTAGAAGTCAGCATGATCTATCTCACCCGAGCCTGGCTGCTGAGAGACAATGTCAGGCAGTCCAAGTTTTCTTCCCTACGGTAGAGTCCATAAAACCTGACATAGGTGTTCTTCCAGGGCTAGATTGCCTCTGTCATTTTCTGAAGAGCTTTTCATCATAAAGCTTGTTGTGTGTTAGTCTAGTCTTAATGCATCTCAGTTTGCTGCATAGATTTTTCGGGGGCAGAACAGGTGGTTGGTTTGCCTGGTTGGAAAAGCTACCAAGACAGCTAATGGTAAAGTCCTGTGCTGATGCCACTCAGAGAGGTTAATCTCTGCTTATATCATAGGTGAATTCAGCCTGTGAAATTGTTCGAAAGTAAGCTAAGCTGACTTGTATGATTTATGGTTTTTCAGAGCAATTCTTACCACTGGATAAAATAGATACCATTCAGTTATTTCACTTTGTGTTTGGGAAAAAACACCCCACCCAAACCAAAAACACAAGAGCCCTCTTCAAAACATTGCTCTGTGTTGTCATGTATTTCTTAGTCATTCTTACTAAGAATGTTACTAAAATGAAGAATACTGACCATTTCTCAAGCTACTTAAATAATATTTTGCATTTCCCTTATTTTTCAAATCATTACTCAGATGCATACAACCATCCTAAGTGTACACTGCAGTCGTGAGATCATCTTAAAACAAGGAGGTGTTGCATAACTCAAGCAGGGTTTCCATATTTGACTGTTTGCAAAAACAGCTATTAAATGCTGGGAGTTGCAAGAAATGTAAAATCTGGCAATGAGAGGGGGAAAAAAAAAAGAGAGGCTGTGACACGCAGGAGGAGTCACGCTGTGCTGAAGTGTGCACGCTGTGCCACCTCTCAGGTGTGGCATTTCAGGTAGGGGGGGTTCTGCAGTTTATGTCTTTGTCTGTGTTTGGTAATGGTAAAATCTTTCTTTCCCATGGCAAGGCGGATGAAATGAAGGACTTTTCTCCTGAAGAGCTGATCCCTCGGGAGCCTGAGAGCTGCTCCTGCCCAGCAGGAAGGAGGGCTCTGGTCACACCTTCTCCCTGGTGAAGAGGCAGCGTAGACAGGCTCTGTGAATGCCCCCGCACACCCAGCTTTCCCTCAGCCTCCCCAGGGCCACCTGCAAGCAGAGGCACATGCCTTTCTCTTGCTACGTGTCACCCATCTCTGGTATCCTCAGGAGCGGCTGGTGCTGTAGCCCACCTCTGCCTGCGGGGCCCACATGCAGAGGAGAGGGGCTGGAGTGAAGCCCCTGTACTTTTGGGGTGGGGAGAGGCCACAGCTGTGTCCTTGGGAAAGCTGGTTAAGTAGAAAGAATTGAAAATGTGCTTTTGGGCTGAGTGGGTGGGGGTTATGGTAACAGGCCTGGCCTGCAGCTGGGAGGAGGGTGGCCTGGCCTGGCCTGGCCTGGCCTGGGGCGGGCATGCGGCTCTGCCTCGGGTGGTCAGCGGCACCTTGCTGGCCAGGCAGGCCGTGCTTCCCACGATGACCAGGAAGGGTGGCCCCAAAAAGTTGAGGGGGGCATGGGACGCGTGCCCTGGGCAGTGCCGCGCTCCTCTTGTGGCACGACCGCCATGCGGGGTGATGACGTGCATCTTTGCTCGTGCGCTGTAGCTTGTTTGGTTTTTGGGGAGGCCCTGCAAACATATGGCTCAAAGTTTGTTATGTTGTATAGATGTGTACAAACAGTTCCTGGGCATAGGGATTTGTTGAAGCTCGTTTTCTGAAGATTGGGTCGAGAGTGGGCAGCTGGGCAGGCAGCAGGCTCACCTCCCTGGGAGCGCAGCGGCTGCCCTGCCCGCACTGCTGTCCCCACCTGGCGTCCGCAACCTCGGCGGGCTCCCTGTGCTGCTTTTGAGGTGTGTGCATTGGGAAATACAAAAGTCAAATGAACATACGGCATTCAGAGATACATGTATATTAATCTTTTAAAAGGAGCTGTATCTTCCATGGAAAAGTCTTCTGTATCTATGAATCAGAAAAGGCTGAAAAGCACTGAATTAGCAGATAGACAGCCGTTGCTATTATCTGTGGTGTTTTCACTTCATCCTGATTGTAATGTGCAGAGCAGTTTGAAAGGTTGTCTCTTATACTTTCTTGCTATAACACTGCATTAACTTTTGGATAGAAATAAATCAATTGCTAATGCTGCTTTTGTGGAAATACAGTATCCGTGATTACTGGTAGTTAAGGAAGTAATTCACTTTGTTCCAGAAACTCTTGACTCTGCCTTCATTTACTGCTGGTTGTCAAAGACAAGAGATACTGTGTAAAAAACCTGCATAATAAAGTAATCTGGAAAACTGATGGTCATATTCAGAAGACACATTCAGGATACTCTATGTTTACATCATTAGGTAGCATATTGTAGCTCCTCGGCTCTGGGTATGTGCTGAATTTGCTCACCAATATTCAGTGTTTTAAAAGCTTCATTAGAGTGGAAAACAGATGTAATTTTCAAACTGCCTTCTGGTGCACTTGCAGAAATGTTTCAGAAGTGAAATAAAGCTTTTGAAGCCTGCCTATACTGAGCTCCTCAAGGTGATGTTTCTTGACGGCTCCAGCCAGACTGCTGCACAGCCAGATCAGCTTGGTGGATTAAACGTCATCTGTAATTAGGCACAGTTACATGCCTGTCTCTGCTACATGATAGCAGTCATCCAGTAGCGACTTTAACCTTTACAAAGTGAACTTTGTTTAAAAAATTCAGGTGTAAAAACCAAACAACTAATGCCCTCTCTCCCCTTTACCCAAGTGCCAGTATCTTAGACCGCCTTCTATGTACTAAGAGTTTTTCTTCAGTGCCTTTCAGTGGGCTCAAACTGCATCTCTCTGGGATGGTGTCATCCATACAGATCTTCATGAGAATTCCCAGGAGAAGCAATGTTGGAAAAATGTACACTAAAGACTTAATGGGAGGTCTTCTGTGCGGTCCATGTCCTCTGCCCACCAGGAAAGCCCTTTACCTCCCCTTTGTTTGGTATGACCTTGCCCTAGATATTCTGACACTATAATTCTTAAGCCAGTAATGTTTTTCTCCGCAGTATTTGTTTATAACTTTGCATGGGGATCTTTGGCCTCTGTCCTTAAATACACTGGGAGGTGCTGGGGGAGGAAGCTCCATGAAATTATTAATTGGAAATGAGGGGAGAGGGAGATGAAGTCTGCCTTGGTCTGCAGAACAACTTCCTTTGACTGGCTTTCAAAACTAACTTTTAATCAAAATGCAATTAAAAAAATTACTTTGAAGTGTCTATGAACAAGAATATATAAAACATTCAGCTGCCTCTGGTTTGAAATACATTCTACAACTCTATTCAGGCCTGCATTGTTTGGGTTACCTCCGGGTGAATGGTGTGCCTGGGCCTAGTTTTGGTGCAGAAAGCTCTACTTGTCCCTGGTATAAGCATAACTGTGCGAAATAGAGACTGAATTTGTCCCATGACAACATTACTATTGAAAGAAATTGCTAATTCTGTAACTGCTAATACTTCAGTAGTATATTCTATTGTAATATTCAAGTAATCAATCCTGTTTAAAATGTTACCGTTTAGGCTACAAGACTATGTATGTAGATCTTTCTTATACCGATGTATTTATTTTTATGCCTCTATCATAATAATTCAGTGGCATTGGAGAAATATCAGATGTTTGTGTGGTCAGAGCCAAAAGGCAGAGGTCCAATATGGCCTGGGATCCCTCACACGTGAGTAGGGCAGAGACTTTTGCACAGAAGTCTCAAGGAGAAACAGCCATGAAATCTGTATGCAAGAAAGGAAGGAGCATGCACAAGGAGCTGGGTTTGCAAAAGACAGTCTTTAGCAGGTGACTTGGAAAACTGGCTGTGGTGCCTGCTGGAACCAGCTGTAACCTTAAGAATACACTGGATTTGGAGTGATAGCTTTTCTCTTGTAGTGGTTCTTTTTATATATTGCAGACTTCTCTGGGTGAATGTGAATACTTGTATTATGTACTACGCTGTGCTATTTTAAAAATGGGTAAATGGTGAAAAATTTGGGGGAAGGGGAAGAGAACTGGTGAGACGCATTACATAATATATAACTTTCAGGTATTGCAGATAGTAAACACATGTAAAATTAAACTGTTTCCTTAGGTTTGACTACTTGTCAGTCAAAGCTCTGCCATATCCTCCATAACAGGAGGCAGGAAAAAACATGCTGGACAGCTGCCTTTAATATAACTAATGAAAAATCTCTTAAACAGAAACCTCCATTCCTTAAATGGTCCTTTGCTTATTACATCTTGATAATAAAAGAAAAGCTTGTTCACAAGTTGATTAGATAATTCTTATTATCAAAATGTTGTTTTCAATAAAAAAATGACCTTTTCTTACATTTATTGGGAAGCTAGCTTTACAACACATTAAACTGAAGCTTTTGTACTGGCACTGAAAAGCTCGCTGTTCTGCAAAGATGATCTTCAGTTTGTTTGCTCTCTACAACCCTTATTACAGACAGCTGGCTGCTTGATAAGATTTGGGGTGGGGGTGGGTGTGTGGGGTGTTTATATATTTTGGCTCAGTCTTCCTGGTCTTACAGTCTGTGCTGCATGTTATTAAGTCAGCTTTACAAAGCCTTTGCTCTGCTTAAATTCTGGGCATAAAGAAGGACGGATAAGAGGGTTTTTTAGGTAAAAGATTGTACCCTGAAGATCATGCAGCAGTCTTATTACATGGGGTACTGCATCAATGTTATCTTTAGATGTTGAATAAGATGATTTTGTTTGAATTAAGTTATTTTAGAGAATGTAAACTTGCTATTTTCAGGGTTGATTCTTATCTCCATTCTAGTTCTATTACTAGTTGTTGTTTTCTAGTAATGCAATTTTTATATTAAAAAAACTTCTGGCTCCTTTCTGAACCTTTCTCATCCTGCTAAACAACATGGGGAATACAAACAAGGACCTAACGTATGTTGGCTTTTGAAAGAGGGAGAAAGAAATTACAGGAGTTAGGTGGTATTTGGCAGAGCAATGCTTTCACCTGATGTCTTTTAAGTTTCTTTTGTCTGCTCAGTGATAGTTTTTCAGAGCTGAATTTTTATGCTTGTCCAACATTGCTTTTTGTGGGTTTTTTTGGTTAATGATCATGGTAAGGAATTATCTCAGAATATTGGCTTTTGTTACAAACCATTTAATATTTTGTGTTTTCCTGCAGCATTCGAAAGTACTTAAGCATCTGTTTTTTCTGAAGATAAGTTTTTCCTTTATGTGTGAAAGTGGAAGTAACACTCTTGTTGAAGATGTTAGCTTTGTTTTTTTTTTTCAAGCTGTAGTTTTTTGATAATGAGTCACTGCTTCCAGACACACCGAGTGTTTTGTATGTGACAGCCATGTATGTGAATCATGTTCCTCTACCTGTTGCCAAGCAAAGTGTTCACTATATCTCTTCCATGTACTCTTCTGTATTATGTAACCTATAGCAATGCCAAGCAGGACAGAGCTGCCTCATTGTTTTACACTGAGGATATGGTACATCTTGCTTAACTTAAAACATTTCCAGCATAGGCATCCACAAGTGAACTGGTGGTGTAGACCCCCTTACGTAGTCAATGCAGAGAAAAAGGCCATTCTAGGATGTGGTCAAGATCATCCTAAGATGAGAGCCAAAAATACAACAGAAATGTCTGTTTCTCTTCACTGACAATAAAAGTAATGTAGAAATTGTCATTCTTTAGACAAGCAAAGTAACATTTCTATCAACCGTTTCCTCAGCTGTGGAAAGTGCACAGGGACACAGAGTTTGAGAGCATTGCTTACTGGGGGTCAGTAATGCCTCCATTCAAGTTAATTGCTGTGTGTTTTTTAAGTTCTTTTGGAAGCAAAATTGTGGGTTTTGAGAAAACAAGGATTTGCTTTTAGATGGGCGATAATTTTTAAATAAATAGCTGTGCCTTATGGCTTAATTCCTAGGGACATCAGAAATATTACAGAGAGAGAGAGATGGATTTGTGGGCAGAGGGCAGGTGAAGATGGCCAGAGGTGCACAGTAAAAGCAATTTATCAAGTGGTTTTACTGCACAAAAAATGCAATTTATTCTGTAGGTAGTTACCACATAACATTTTTTGCTGTGATTCATCATAAGCTGTGCCTCTATCATGCCAGTGCAGGGGGCACAAAGTAGACAGTGACTTTTGTTCTATTCCTGTGCAGGAGACTAGCAGAGGCTCATAATTTTCCACACTGCTTCTCATGAGGCTTTGTGGAGGCTCTCATTTTACCTAAGTCACACTTTACCTAAGTTTTTGTGGAATACCTCTGTCTGCAGTTTCAAAGAATTACAATAGATTTGGAGAGAGCTTGTCTTTTATGCCCTAATTGCTTGATGACCTGACAGAAGAATGCAACCTTTCTGCTAATGATGTTAATGGTATACAAGCTTCTTGGAATTATAGAAGACAAGCTTCTGTGTTTGTTTAACATGACAAAGTATCAAATGAAAGAAACTGGTTTTAAAAAAAAAAAAAATGGGGTGTCTGCAGACAAAAATCTGCTAGAACATAGAGAAAATCTTTTTAATAATGAAAGAATTCTGATCCGTATGCATCAGACAAACAGGCATAACACCTCCACAGGTAAATGTTTTAAATCATTTGAGGGGTAAATGGAGCATAAGCTATGAACTGTCTATACTTTCCTCCCATATGAAGTTATCAATATAATATATAAATATGAATGAAGACTTGAATTCAGGCTGTACATCTCAATGTTTTTGAATGAGGAAGTAGTTTTCAATGCTGTATAATTAGCCACAGAATCCTAAAATTAAAAGAGAACTTCATGTCTGAGAGGCTGATGTGTTTTGTGGTGTTTGTGATACGGCTTTTACAAGATTACCTCTCACATAAAATGTTGATTTAACCCATGTTACTATTACAGATACTACTGAAGTCCCAAAGACTTCATTTAGGAAAGTTTTGACAGAGCCGTGACGGAACTTCAAGCATTTCCTTACTTCAAGTAATTAATGTTGTGCAAGCTTTGGAGTAAAAACTATTGCACTTTTTAGTTATGCCTTAAAAAAGAAAAATAGCAAAGAAGAGGTTTCATCAAGGTAATTCCAGTGTACAAGAGGGAACTATTAATGTTTGTATGCAGTGTCATGTTATAAACTATGTGAGAGCTACCGGGACCAGTACTTACTAGTGGCGTTTGTAACCTCCTAGGGCATCATTTGAATATTCTAGGGTGGCTCTCAACTTGAACATCACTATGTGGACATAGAAATTATATAGTCTGGATTATAGTATCAGTGAATTGTGTGAAGGAAGAGCAGTCTGATAGTAGTGTAATTTAACGCTGAGGAAACTCAGAAGAAAATTGTTTTCCTCCTTCAAATGCAAAGACCAAAGGAAAATAAGAATAGAAAAATACTTCAATTTACTCTTAACATATTCTGATATGTGATTCTGTGAATGGGTGGGATAATTTGGTTGTTTAGGTGAATTTCTGACTTTATGCAGATGAAAATTCAGTGAGGCAGAAAATGGAAACTCCATGCTAAATAGAGGCTGTTCTCTTTACTCACAGGTTACTGATTGGAACAAGTGGAAATTAAAAGCAAGTTTGGAATTTAGTGACCCACTGATAAGATGTGTCAGTTCAAGTAACACAAGGGTGGGAGAAAAATTCGTTGGGTTCAGGAAATAATATGCGAGGGTGCTGTTACCAGACAAAGAACGATCAAGTTGC
>NW_009205977.1:77689-108394 GCF_000690835.1 Fulmarus glacialis | reverse complement strand
CATTACATATATTAAAAAACCCCATAAATAATATAAGTATTATAATGTATATTTTACATGTAACTTTTTTTAAAACCACATTCATTTTCAAATGGCATATTAATCTGAAATCCTTCTTTTGATCCTTCGGTAGTTCTTAAAAAAAAGTTATTAATGTTACATTCCTGGCTCTTTTCAGGTTTATGAGGACAAGTTGTAATCTCCACAGTTGCATTCTGTGGCATTACAAGCCATGTGAGGAAGCACATCTTTCTTTCACAGCTGTTGCAGCAGAAGCACTGAAGTCACAGTTAAATACTTCCAGTATCTCTAGTGTGCAAATGCTTTTTAAAACTCGGTTCTGATCTACTGACACTATTTTTTTAATTTATACATTTTATGATTATGTAAGTGCATCTCCAGAGAGGAGCTTTAAAACAAACAATTATTTGGCCTTTTCACTCACTTTTTGATAGACTTCTTTTTTCTCAGTTGTCTTTATAATGTAATTTCCCTTAAGTAATTATATAACTGAGAAGACTAACCTTCATTTAGTCTCTGCTGATCTTTCTCAAGCTAGAAACAGTCATAGATGGATAGTGAAATTTCTGTCTGACAGCAAAAGTCTCAGTTGAAGTCCTAACAAAGGATTCTAAAATCTGCACTAAAACCTAGACTTTGAAATTTTTTTTCCAGGTCTTATTTCTTAGTAGTGAAGCTAGCAAAGTGCTAGTGAGAGAATAGATTTTTAAAGGTGGCAATCATGACACTTCTATGCTTCCCCTCGCCGCTTTAAATTAGCATTTTCTAGATTGTAGAGTTAGAAATAAAGTTGAAGACTACAGGATTCGAAGGGGGGTTTTGTGTTTGTTGGTTTGTTTCAAGTTTGGTTTGTAGCTAATGCTGAAATAATGCATCCATATTTAAAAAGAAAGAGAGTCTTCATTCAATGTCAAAAGACAGACTTTTGTTATAACTTCAGGTATACAGTTTCAACTGGCATAAATAAAAACTGTCTTCTACTTAAGAGTTTCCACAATATATATATTTTTATTTGGGGGTGAGTATTTTTGCTAAAAGACATGATGAAGAGCCAGCTCTTTTCTGTGCTTAAAATGAGTGTTGCTGATTTCAAAACACAATGGTAACCATCTCTAGTATCACATATAAAAACAAGATCTCCCCCGGGAACATAACGGATACATTTTAGACCCACAGCTTTAGAAAGAACGTATTTCCTTCCTACCTTTGCAGTTGCAAGTGGCCAGGAGAGCTCCATGTTGTCCCCGTGGCTCCATGCTGGCCACAGTCTTCATGTTCTGCAGTTAGGGGGAAACTTAGTTTACCTTTCAGGATGTTGATAACGCTAATTAGCACGCTGCAATCTATGGTGTGCCGTACTATTTCTCCTTTCTGTAGGACAGTTTTGAGAGGGTTCAAGGGGGACTTATATGCCTTCATCATTCCCCTGCTTCTTGGTTGGTCTGGTTTTGCTTTTGAACCCAGACATGCTCATGGGGAACTTACACTGATGGTGAAAGTTACGATAGCAGGTAGTTCCTCCCTTCAGCTCCTGTCCTCACGGGACTTATAGTCATCTTGGTTTTCCTGCTCTGCTCCAGCCCATGTTGGGAAGATGAGTACAACTGGCTGGGAGAAGAATGCCTGACTAGGCCCTTTCCATGTATTGCTAGAGCAGGGAGCACATGTAGGTAGTATTGCTTTACTTGGTAGAGGGAGAAAGGATATAAAAACAGAGTTGCATAAAGCCACACACTAGGTTGTGAGATTAGTATCAGCCTTCTGGGGTTTTTTTGTTGGGGTTTTTTTTCTTTAATGATGTGGTTTACCAGTTGTACATTACTAGGAGAAACATGGCAGTGATATCACTTATCATTGAGTTCTATGAATTTTTATCTGTTACTTATGTATTTAAAAAAAAAAAAAATTAGCTTTTTCCCCTCTATGCTTCTGTATCTAACTTTCAGTTAATTTAGAAAGGAAGTTTAACAGACAAGGGTCACTTGCTTATAATGTATGTAATCCATAAGATAATAATTTCCATGACCCAGAGGGCTGGGAGGGGTATTTTTGTTTTTATTCATATGCATTTCTAATATTTCTTTCTTAGAAACCATGCTTCAGCCAGCTATGAAATCTGCTACAGCTTTTCTAAGTTGGTAAGCGGAGAGGAGATGCTTTGCGATTAAAGAAAATACTTGTGGAGTCTAGTTGATGGAAATGGTTACGTTGTTTTTCCCTCACTTCACACACATCACCTAAGAGGTCTCATCCTTCCAGCATTCTGTCTTTCAGCTTTTTCTCCGACGTGCAGGCATGAGGCCCTGGTAAAGTTTTGATGATTGCGCTTTGCTTTCTGTTGTGTTCAGTAGAACTTTTCAAGGAAACAGAATCAAATCCCTATGAGTTTTCAGGGAAATATCATTTTGGTGTTGAAGTGTAGAAATCTTCTCTGACCTAAATTTTCAGAAGTGACTAATGCTTTGGGGAATTGCATTTTCTAATGCTTGAGCTAAGGTTATGTAAGGAGACCTTTTGTGGAGAATGAATGCTAACAATTGGAATTGACAAACCTTAAGTGATCTAAACTGGTTATCTGAATATTCATGCCTTAAAAATGTATGGAATACAGCTCCTTCTCTCTAATTGTATAACATAAATACATTTTTTTCAGTATTGCAAAACCTATTCAATTATTAACTGGTGCACAAAGATGTGCTAACATGAGTCAAAGCAGGATTTTTTTTTTCTATGCTGATTGAATTACTCTTAATATTTTTCCCTCTCTCTTCCTGATTCATTTTATGAAAGCTACATTAAATATGATGCAAAACAAACATTACGACATGGATAAAAACATAAATCCACAGAGGTCAGGAAAATAAAAAGCAGAGTCCTTGCGATCTCTGTCTCTTTTCCTATTCTGTATAGATACGTAGTGTTTTGTTACTGAGGTTTGCAGTGATAAACTTAGGGCATAAAGGAGCTGCTGGTGGAAGAAATCTTTTTGTCTCTTGATTTTTGTGCTCCTTTATTTTCAACAGGAGTTCCTCAAATTTTGTTTGTTTGTTTTTCTGGTTAATGTAATTTTTTTCATTAAATTCCATTTGACCTTGGGAAGAAAATGTGAGTGAAGGGATACTTCATTGGGAAGAGGGATGGAGAGAGATGGATGTAAGGCTTCTGTATTGTCTGATGGAATAAAATTTGCAGGCTTGCCCCCATGCTGACTTGAGTGGCTTTGGGTGGTGGTCCAGCAGATCCAAAGCAGCTTTCTTAATTGTGCTTGTTGTAGCCAGTTTTTCATACTGATGGTTTAAGAACTTTGAAGAAATATGTGCCAAGAAAAACTGTGTTCTCTTACACAGATGAAACACAGTAGGGAATTGCACTTCTTTAAAGATGGTCCAATGTCTTCATAACATTCCGGCATTAATTTGCATATGCTCTATAAAGTGCATAAATCTGTGCTTAGGAAAACGTATATCAATTTTGAAATGCAAATATCTATTTGTCCTCTAAGTAGAAAATCCGTGTGTACCTTCAAAGCAGGTGGCAGTCTTCATCACTGTAATGTAAAAAAAAATGTATATCACTTACAGAAAAGAGATTTAGCCAAAGAAGCAATGTATTCCTAAGTTAGTTACGTCTTCTTACCTGTTACTGAGAATAGGCTGGAGTTTAGAGAAAAAATGGAAATATAAACTATCAGAATCAAAGCTTGCTGATTTAGAAAGCTAGAAGTGTGTCCTTGGTCTCCAAAACCTTTAAGTTTCAGTGGGTTTCATATTCGGTACCTTTAGAAGTGCTGCTATACTATAACTGAAGTTAATTTCTTGTATATGAGAACTGACAATGTTTTTAAGTTCATTGTAGAGGAAACTGTTTTACTGCTGAATTATAGGCAACTTCTAAAAACAGGATGTTGACTACGTTGGATGAAATTTAAGTCAACGTTACTTGATTGAAATTTACATCCAGAAGGATTGTGTATTTTAAGGGTCATCCTTTGATACTTAGCATTTCCATGTCCCTTCTTAAAAACTAGCAATTAGGACAAGATTTCTTAATGTATGGGGTGCCCAAAGATGCAGTGAACACCTGGCAGGATTTTGGAGTCACATGCATTGAATGTTATTGATTTGTGGGGTAGCTCCTGAAACTCAATGTGGAGGGAAGAGTCTACATAAAAATGCAACTACCTAACAGTTTGACCATACTGTGACCTTAGGCACTCTGAAAGTGATGGAAGCTTGCAGCTTTTAAGCCATTTCTGTAACTTAGGAAAATTTTCTCATTGTCTCGTACACTGAAAATTGTTTTGCACCTTTATGTAAAATTTAATGGCAGATGATGGCAGAGAGGAAAATCTGGATAAAAAGAGAGGTACAAATACCCTATGAACTGAACTCTCCCTGCCAGGGAAAAGAGAAGGGATGCCGCACTAGAAGGTATTATTGCAAATTTAGTTTAGTTTAATAAGCTTTTAAATCTGAAAGGCGAGTGCAGAATTCAGCTGCAAAATAGGTAGCCACAAAAGCATCTGTTAGGATTTACCCCATAAGGTAATTTGCTGTGGAATGCTGCATTCAATACAATAGCTGGTTACATCCTCACTGCACAATGTTCTTTCATCACCTTCTTCTCTAAGTACATTTGTGTGAAGAGCTCAAAAAGAATTTTCCTCCTCTTGAATCTTGTGCTCCTTCCCCATGCAGAATTCCACAGCAATGCTTTTGAAGACAAGAATCCTCTCTAAACATGCTTGGGGAGGGGGGAAAGGGGGCTGTTGTAGCTAATTTATTCAACACATCAGCCTCACTGATCTCATAGGATTTAGTAGTCTTCTGCATTAGTAGTTCACTTTTATGACCATGGAAGTAATTATTTATTGTTCCTTAAGTTGGCAAGAGAAAGCTTCTTGTGCATATGCTTGAGTATCCAGGCAGCTAATTTGGTGGATGAAAGCCAGCAACATCAGTGTAAGTTGTATGTGCTCTTTTAGTTCTTCCATACTATTGTGTGAAAACAGCTCTTCGTACTTTGAAAGCCTCTCTTTTGGCTGTTGAGTACTAAGTAAGAGCTATAAGCAAGTCTGAACTGGAAAAGACATAGAGTGGAAACTAGTACGAGAAACTACTAGTACCTACTAGTACGAGATTCTGATGGTCTGACTAAATCTTTGCTCAGGGCTATCAGGGGATGCATCCTACAGGATTTAATTCAGTTCACTATGTTCAAAGAAACTGTACACAGGTGCTGGTGGAAATGTTCTGAAGTAATGTTCATTAAATTACATTCAATAATAAGATACTGGTAATTTGTTGCAAGTATTATAGTAAAGCATCTATAAAAGCCCTGGTTAAAAACACCTTTTCAGTTAAATCCTTGTTTTGGAGTGATGTTGAAATGTTCATAACTTCTGTGAAATGCCTTTATGTCCATAGAACCAACAGAAAAGAATAAAATATGAGGGAAGCTAGACAGTTACATCAAAAATCCATTTGTGGAGGAAAATACCCAAATACATTTGAGCTGATAATAAAATTATTCCTTCCTTGCACCGTGCAATTGTTTAGATCTTTGGCTTATGACTTATATGTAAAATGTTAGCACAATTACATTATTCCTAATTAGCAAAACACCATCAGATGTTTTTCAGTATATGAGATAATGAGTAAAGGTTGGCTACATTTTCAACAATGAAATGTTACGCCATACAATGGATTTATTGTAGAATAATTGTAATACTTTGCACACAGTTAATTTGAAAATATTTGAGAATCTTCTTTCTTTCATGCACCTCCTTCCTCATAATAAATGCCTGTGTTTTATATAGCTGTATTAAGGACTACACATGTGTGCAGCTATGGATAGTTTTAAATTTCCTTTTGAAAACTGTAGGGTTATACTTGAGTTTAGTTTCCTCCTGTACAATGGGAGCTGTGGGAAGGACAGTCTAAGCTGCAGCAGCATCCTTTATTATATCACAATTACTGATCCTGTGAAAGGGCTGTGTCATGCTGCATTGTGTATGTGTATTATTTCTCAAAGAGAATCACCATTCAGAATAATTAATCATAATTAGCAGCAAAGCAGGAACAAGGTCAAAATACTAACTGATTTTTTTTCATTCAGATCAATCCCACCTATTTAGGGTGCAGTCAGGAAAAAAAATCATTTTTTAGAATGTGTGCTTTTGTAGTTTGGATCCAGCAGCAAAAGACATTAAACTGCAACTGTTAGAGCTGAATTTATGCAGGGTGTTTTCACCTGAAAAAGTCCCCATTTAAAACTCAAGTTGGGCAGTATTTCTTTTGCCATCCCTTAGGAATTCTAACTAGGATGTATTCATCCTATTCAGGGCTGTAGGTTGTTGGGGTCTTTTTTAGTTCCTTGTAAGTATATTCCCGTCAGTGCTGGTGACATATATCAGCACCACAGAGTGAAATACAGAAATGAATATAGAATTTGAGGCCAGTACTTGTTTGCTGAAAGCACTGAAAGAGATATCCTTAGCAGTAAAATAAGAAGGTAGACCTCGACAGGATTTTGTGCGTGTCCTCCAAACATGCGCTGATGCTATAAAGCTGTACAAATGGAAATAATAAAGGGAATGATTTTACCCCTAGGCTTGACTCAAATAACTGATAAAAAGTAAGAGGAGGGAAAAATCTGATGACCTGTACACTGAGGACTGAGGAAGTGAAGAAAAGGTTATGATTGATTTGACCTTGGACACATTAGGAAATCAAGCTGAATGCAAGACCATTACAACACAATGCTGTATGCTGGTTATCCTTGTAGATAAGAACCAACCGGTTGAAGGCATATTTGAAAGTAAGAACTAGATGTTTTGTACTTAATGGGTCAAAGCACTCTGAAAATGTTAAATCAACTTAGTACTAGTTTAGTTGCTATGCTTCTACTTGAAGGACAAAAGGTTTGACAAATGTAAATAAACCAACAAAATTCTTTCTATTCTTGAAAAGTTAATGAAAATGGATCTTAATCTTTGCCCCTTCCCTCATTTGCCTTTTTTTTTTGTAAACAAAGAGAAATCACTGCTGACATAAGAGAATTATTCCTGACCTTAAAAACAATGTTTTAGGCATCATTTACATGCTCTACTCAGGTATTGCAACTACAGGTTTTGATAACTTGGAAGTATAGGGTTTTGAATGAAAATACATCAATGTGCTGGCTACTAAAGCTCAGGAAGGAGTACTGCTGGGCCATATCACAAACTGTTGAATCAAACCAGAGAACACAATGAATTGCTCCTTAAGTAACTGCAAATCATATAAGGAAAGGGAAATATTGTTGAAAGGCCTCAATTTGCAACAGGCATGCTAGAAATTGCATACAAACAACACTTTCTACAATTGATATAAAAGTTAACCTCTATAATTTTTTAACCTAGTCACGTTCTGTAAAATACCCTTTAGAAGTGACAGGGTTTCAGAAAGGAGGGGAAAAAATGTAAATAGGAAAATGCAAAAAAAAAAAAACCCTCAAAGAAGGCCTTGCGTAACATATATTTGGGGATAGCATTTCAATGCCAGTGAACCCAAACAATTTAAGCTCTAAATTAGAGCTTGTGGAAGAGGTCTAATTACAGTGGACCTAGAGTGCTTTTCAGTATACATGAATGCCACGTTACAGATTTGGCAATGAGATTTTTTCATAAGAAATACTGATCTTTAAAGTTGGTAGGGGTGACAAGTGGCTCCCTATTTTTCCCTCTCCTTCCTGGTATCTCTTTCAGCTAGGTTATTTTAATGATGATATTTTTACTTCGTTTTCCCTTCATGCAAGGTCTGACATGAGATTTCTAATCTCAATTCTGTTCCCATTACATCAATATCAAAGTGAAACAATATAGCACATATCTTTGTGTATTTTATATACATTGTGAATATATATAATGAAATATCTAGCAAATAATTAGCAAATCAGGAAGAGTTTATCCAGTTTCCTTTCTCTGAAGGAATACGAAGAGCTAAAGACTTGGCTCTACTCAGATCAAGCCAAGCTATCAGAAAACTGGGTAAGGCTGGAGGAAGTCCTGTACTCATCACCTTTGCATATTTTCTGTCCTTGTATATTCATTTGACTAAGTTACTGGAAAACTTAGGAACCGCTGAGGACAAGATTTTAGACAGGAAAATGTGGAAATGACTGTAGGAATAACTAATTATGAGTGCTCTTGACTGGAGAACAGACGTGAACTGGAATACCATTGTTTGAAGTGCTAGTGACCTCCTTATAAATTATTTCAGTGATTTTTTTCATTACTATAGAAGAGTAATTGTTTATTACTGCTGCCCTCTGTTCCAAAGTGCTGCATCATTCTAGAGTGCTCTGCTGAAGGGGTACTTCCCCAGCATCCTAAACATTGTGTTTTAATAAGCAGATATGTAAAGCATGCTATTATTTTTTTCCTGATAATTCCTTGCAAGTTAATGTTTCTGAGGTGGTTTCTAGAAGATGATTAAAACAGATTGTTCAAAAGCAACAAATCCGAGCCAGCAGGGCGAGGCAGACTAACAAAATTTAGATGAAAAGCATGAAGCCAGCTTTACGGTTGCTTTATTTTTCCTTAGCAGCCAATATGTCCTTGACTAGATAGGGTCTAACCATCTAGTACAAATTCTTATACTTGCTGCTCCAGTGGGTTTTGTTGAAGATACTGGCTTCTACTATATGAGTCAGCAGTGTTTATCAATTTTAATATCATGCCTCAGGAATACTGCCACTTACGCTTTAATATGACTTGGCTTGTCAATTCAAATCTCGTTTTTTTGCCATTTTAAGCTCTCATAATGTTATAGTTGTAGGGCTCCATGATAATTCATAAAACTATGCCTGTTGGTTCTTAGATAAACAGTTTAGGAAGATTGTTCTTGCAATGGGCTGTTTTATTTGGCAGGTTTTATTTACTATATTTAAAGATGTAACATTGAGAAAATTCTAAGTGGAAGTTTAGAAGTTCTTATTTGAATCACAGTGGGCATCTCTATTGGAAAATGCTCCTGTAGAGTCCATTCTGTAAAGATTTAAATCTTGTTGCTGATATGCCTGACAAAACTCTTTGTATAATCAGGTTTTAAAATCACACCTTTTCTAAGTCTACTCATGTGGGAAATAATCATTTCTGATATAAACTGATACCTTAATTCATTGTGCCAGCACTGCCTAATACCCATAGCAAGAGCTCTGTTTCCCTGAAACACAGCCCCAAAATCATGACTTCCTGATACAGCCTTTGGTGTAGAATTTTGCAGGCAATGCACCATGAGAATTTGGGGAATTTGCAGTGCCGTTCTCAGCTTTGTATGGCCTTTAGCAACTTACTTGCCTCCTCTTTGCTTTGAAGTTCCTTGAGTGAAGACAATAAACCTTCTCCCTGCTCACCCCACTCCATGTAGATACCTTAAATTAGTCATCAAGTGGCTGGCACGTTGGAAGCCTGAACTGAGTTCCTGGCATAAATCACTTTGTAAGCGGTGTGATGTTATGTTCGAAAAGCATCCTCCTGTGCAGGAAAGAATGTGTACTTCACTGACTTGGCTTTTCAAAAATAGAGCTAGGTTGTGTTATCTCTATCCAGCTTAGTGGTAAAGCAGCTTTTCATTATTTATATAAAAGGACAATATATTTGATTAAAATAAACAACATTTCTAATTTTGTGTCATCTTTTGTCCAAATGGTGTATAAACACTTAAAAAAAAAAAAATCTTATGACACATCTGTGAGAGATCATGTAGAAGACAAATTCTTTACATGCATCAACTATTAATAAAACAACCTTGTTTTTAAACATTTGCTCTGTATTTTGATATAAAGCTGGGAATACTTTACCCAAAGTAAACTGCAAGAGAATTCAGTTAGGTGGAATATAATTACGGTAGTCTAGCTGGGCTGAGATTTTCTTGCTCTTGGAGCTGTTTGTTGAACAAAAGGTCTTTAGTGATCATTCACAGTTGAAACTTCCACGTTTACATTATTTTTTATCTTCCAGTTTTACTCTTATAAATTGTATAAGATACAGCAAAATCAAGTTCTATTTAAACAGCAGAAAAAAAAAAAATCCCCCATCCCTAGAAGCTCATAAATATGCCCTAAGAGAAACAGGTACTTCCAGACGATATCTGTGAAAAGCCATTCATAGTTTATTAATCTACCAGGTAGGCCGGTTCCCCCAGAGCCCCTGGGACATCTGAATCAAAGAAGAGCAGGAGAAAGGAAAATTAAAATGAGAATAAGAAGAGGATGAGTAATTTGATTTTTGATACGTTTATCTGCACCGTATGGATTTTAAAGAAGATGAGCTGCACAAAGAATAGGAATAGCATTGCCTGTGCATTGCAGGTACCGAAATATTATTTTTTGGTTGGCACTGGGACTTTTCCTTTGATGCTGGGAGATTCTTCAGTGTGAAATATGATTACAACATTGTGCAGTTCCTCTTGTGTTTCCTTAGGCAAACCTTGCTGTCATTAACAAGGAAATTGCAGAGCAAACCCAGCTATTTCCTTTATAGAGGTTTTTGGCTCACAAATGGGACAATGCAAACCAAAATCATGCTTAATGAACACTAAATCCCAAAAGCGGGCTGATAATTGAGTAAACTGCTGAATAATAACTTTGAACATGTTTGAACCTTGATTATGGGGAGTGGTGGGAGTGGGGGAAGGGTTTAGGGTTTTTTGTTGTTCTCTTACCTAGCATTTTATTAGCCTCATTTTTTTGTTTCCCTATTTTCTTTTCTGTAGCCCTCACTATTTCTACATCTGCAAGTTACTCGGTACACTTTTTTCTTGTCCCTCCTGCCCCCAAGGTTCTTGTACCATTTCCAAAGTGATACTCCAGGTGCATAGATAATAACTGGTGGGTTAAAGTCTTTATCAGCTGTAAAAGAATAGTTTAGGGAGGCTAAGGTGCCCACCAGCAAAGGTGGGCTCAAAACATCTGCTTTTGGAAAATAGTATTTCCAAACCATGTTGCTACTGTACTGACTGATAGAGAATTCATACGCCTCCATTGTTGGGTATTACAGTCTGCATGCGTATGCTGACAAAATAAGGGAAAACAGAAGGAGCGCCAAGGATTTAATTTATACTGTATACTACAGTTGTAAAATTGTATTCTTGTTTTATGCGTTTAGTTTTCTCTAAACTGAAGTTTATGGGAAAAAAATATAATGAATCCCTATATATTGCTTTCCTTTATTCCAAATTTATGGCTTTAACGATCTTCAGTGAGAGGTGTTTATCTCAGCTCTGTGCATTTTGACATACAGAACTCAATGTGGCTTCATTTATTTAATCTAGAATGCTTTTGAAAGAAACACAAATTGCAGCTGTGAATATTCAGAAACATAGTGTGATCCTCTATAAAAGAGGGACATTTTCTTTACCATATGCTCTCTTGATCTTTCAATATTTGTACTCTTTCATGAATAAAGTAAGCATTTAGGTAGAATTTGTAGAAATTTAGTATAATTCTTAAAAAAAAAAAAGTGAGGAAATAACTTTCTGTGGGTTTGTGTGTGTATATATGCAAGCACACACTAACTTAGTAAATACTGACCTTCGATATATATAATGCTTTTACATTTACAGAGGATAGCTGACAATAAAACCTAGAGTTGTGCAGGTTTTCTTCTGTAGACATCTGCCCTTTGCCATTGCACAAGCTGCTTTTTAGGTTCAACTAGCAGCGTTTGGCGCATATTAATACTATACAGAAGTTAGACAAAAGAAGGAAGCTACAATACCTCTAAGGGTTTCTATAATTTATAATTTCTTATAGGTGCTTTCCATTTACATGCAGGTTTATTGTTCTGAGAGTATAGCTGAGGCAATTAATGAGCTGGTCCATAATTCTAAATTGGGCAGGTGACAGAGGTGACAGGCTTGAGCTGTGGGAAAAGGAAATTTGTGATAGCTTCTTAGAGGTGGGTTTGGGGTCGGTTTGTTTGTTTGTTTTTCCACAATGCTCAGCAACTTGATGATCTTAAGTCTTCTTATTGTCAGAGTCAGCTCTTCCTTCTTTTTTGTGATCTTCGTTCCAGTCACACTGCAAAAAAAGTTTAAGTAATCTTTGTGATATTTACAGTGAAGCTCAATATTGCCCTCCTTAGATACACATTAAGCATTGGTTCCATCAATTGGTCTGTTCCCTCTGGGCAGAGCTGTTACATCTGGGCCCACGCAGAGCTGAACAGGCGTTTGTATTAATGGAGCACTGTGTGGTCACTGCTGCCGTGGCTATCTGCTGTTTCACATATATCGTAACAGTCCGATGTGATGCGTGTAAATAGCTCCCTGCACTGAAAACAATATTCTACTGATCCAGCCTTCCAGCTCTTTCCTGATCCTAACGACTGTGCTGTGTGGTTTTTCTCCTAGAGATTGAACTTTCTTCATTATGTAACTGATTACGTTCTTGAATTTTCTGTCCTTATTTATATGCAAGGAACACTTACTATATGCAAGGAGCACTTGCATTCCGTCCTTCCTAAAGCTCTGTTTTTTGTTCCTCCCTCCAAACCCAACACATCCTGGAAATACATTATATTTCTGAGAGATACAGACTTCTCACCCACCTCCTTGTCTGTTTGTGCAACATGCTGTATCACCTTCTAGACACCTGTCTGACCACAGGGTAGCTCTGGTTTCCCTTAGAAGACCCCCATGACTGAATTTTAAATTAGGATAGTGTTGTGGTTTAGCACTGGCTCAGCCCCACACAGCTCGCTTGCTCCCCCCCACAGCGGGATGGGGGAGAGAATCGGTAGAAAACTCGTGGGTTGAGATAAAGACAGTTTAATGGGAAAAGCAAAAGCCACATGTGCACACAAAGCCAAACAAGGAATTCATTCACTGCTTCCCATCGGCAGGCAGGTGTTCAGCCATCTCCAGGAAAGCAGGCCTCCAACACGGTGACTTGGGAAGACAAACGCCATCACTCTGAACTTCCCCCCCTTCCTTCTTCTTCCCCCAGCTTTATGTGCTGAACACAACGTCATATGGTGTGGGATATCTCTTTGGTCAGTTGGGGCCAGCTGTCGCGGCTGTGTCCCCTCCCAACTTCTTGTGCACCTCCAGCCTCCTCGCTGAAAGGGCAGAGTGAGAAACAGAAAAGGCCTCGATGCTGTGTAAGCACTCCTCAGCACTAGCTAAAACATCCCCATGTTATCAACACTGTTTTGGTCTCAAATCTAAAACATAGCACCATACGAACTATTATGAAGAAAATTAACTCTATCCCAGTGAAAACCAGTGCAGATAGTTAAATAAACGCTATGATCAATGTCACAAGAACAGTAAGGGGACGTGTCCTTTAACAGCAGTGGATGAAATTACATAGGATGGCCAAAATTTCAAGAAGCTTCTGGTAGAGTGGTCAGGAGGAACTGCAACAGCAGAAAGCATGTCTTTGAGCTCCCTTGCCAAGCAAACATCTCCTGCCTTGGCTCTTGGGTAGATTATGGCTGTTAGGTCACTTCTAGCTCCCCTGTATAGACCAAACACCTTGGCTTTGTGTTTGTCTGTCTCTGTCCTGATCTAGTGAGTCTTCAGAAGACTCTGTCTGAAGTGTGATGGCCTTGACATATGGTAATGTTTTACCACATAGTAAACCCAGTATTTTATTATATTGCTTGTCCACTCTGTTTCTTAGTGATTTACCTGAAGAGGTTCACACCTTTTAATGGTCTGAGTTCGTGTAAGTGGCTCCCGACCTTCTCTTCATGACTGTCTGCATCTATCACAATGAGGCATAAATGAACTGTGACTGTCTGGAATTTTTTTAGTAGCAATGTATAGCCCAGCTGCTCGCCAATCAGACCCACAGCCTGTTTTACTCCCGTAGATGAGTGCAGAACCGCAGCCGTTAGCTGTAGCTATGAATTTTGATCAGAGTAAACACCGAGGGCTCATTTGTTATTGAGATAGCTGAGAGTATGGCAACAGGCGATGATGGAGGAAAGCAGGGCTGTGTGCTGCTAAGAAATGAGACAGTCAAATAACGTTACACTTCACAAATTTTCAGACACGAAATATAGAATGAGGGTTTACAAGGCTGGTGTATAGCAAGTGCCTGGCATTATCTGGCAGCACTTGGAATGTGTTAGTACTGTGTAACTGAATGTCTGTGCCTATACTATTCAAATAAATCTTTTAGGCAATGCCTCTAACAAAAATTAGAGAAAATTGAAGATGCTTTCAATAAAAGGCATTTACAAGCTGCCTATAGGTACACTCAGTCTATATATATAGTATGTCAAAAGAACGTGTTAAAATTGGCTGCTGCATCAAATGGAAATAGTATCTGATGTCCAGCTAGACATTGTTAATTTTGCTTGTCTCTAACATTTCCTTTGATTTCTCTTCCTGCTCCTGGTGACACCATCTTGGGATTGTACAAATTCTGATGTTCTATCTAGCACATTGACATGGTCTATCAAAAGCAAGTGATCTCTTCTCTCCACGCTTCTATCATGTTTATTTTATTAGTTTGCTCACCTGCTTATGGTAAAGATATGCTAAAAAAAGGCACATGGGGACAGATGGGACTGCACTTGAAACACAAGTGACTGTCAAGATGTGGGTTACATGGCTAATTGGTAAGCTCCTAAATATTGAAGGAAAATTATTTTTTCATTTTCAGGCAGCTCTCAGTTTTACAGCAAAGGACTTCTTTGTGATACTTAGCTTTAAGGAATATTAAGATAATTGGAAAAGATACTGTTTTGTTCGCTATTTGCACTGTGCAATATTTCTAATTCCCCACTGAGCTAATACATGACTTCTTTTTACCAAAAAGTTGGTCCCTGCCTCTAAAGCTTCACAAAGTCTGTTTAAAAGAACATAGTGACATTGCAAAGTCGGGGGCTCAGAAGTTAGAGTGCAGCTGCCCAGGCAGCTTACAGCCAACTCCTTGGTCTGTGAGAATTATGGCATGCCGTTCCCTGTTTCTCCTACTACCCGAAAGCCACTGCCTCATCTAGTACTCAAGATCTTGATGAGTGCTATAAGGAGAATTAATGCCATTGACTGTAGGTCATCTGCCTTGTTTGTTCTCGTATTTAGAAGTTTGAAACCCCATATGCACAATTTTAATGCCTCCAATTGCACAACTACCTTGGGGGGTGTGTGTGTGTGTGTGTATATATATGCTCTTAGAAGTGTTCAAAGATAAGTTCATCAGAGTTTGTACACCGCTCAGATTCTGCCATGATTGAACAATGTATAATTAACCATGTACAATTTAACAATTCTGCCAGGATTTTGGTGGGGTGCTGTAAATACAACTTGGGCTAACACACAATTTCATAAAGATAAAGTCTGACTGTCCACTGAGCAGGTGCTGCACAGAGGTAAAAGTTTTGGTACTGACATTGCACAACCAATACTTTTACTGTTGTGAAATATATTTATGTTTGCAAGTTTCATCCACTTGGTATTTATTTTTGGCTTTATATTTATATGCATTTTAGGTTAATAGGTCATTTAGGTGCCAAGATACCAGATGCAGAAAGTTTACAAAGGTTATGTTCAGCAACTTACTGAAGGCCTGTCAGTGAAAAGGAGAATTTTTATTTTAAAGAAATACACAGAACCAAAAGATTTCTCAAAGATGGGCAATGTTTGGCAGAGATTTTATGATTAGCCCTGATACGGTGTTTTTGTACCATGGTTTTATGAATCAGGTATCAACTGTTTCATGTAGTGACCAAATTTATATTGAAAGGGATTCACCCAACATTGAAATGGATTCTGTTCACACTGCCACTGAGTGAAGTACTGAGCAAAGCAGAAAAATCAGATATTTGATTTTTATCGGAAGTAAATTTTTTCATATTTGTATGGAGGAATTGCAAAAATATGCCAGAACTAATATGCACAACCCTATTTTATAAAATGGTGTACTATTTTATTAAAATAATACAGACTCCGCCCCCAACTTTACAAAATATTTTATAAAATAATAAGCAACAGGCATTGTTCTGGATACATATTCTCATGTTTTATACAGTATATGTTCTAGGAGTAGTTCGTTCTCGATCACTGGGCCTCTGTCAATTTTTTCAGTGCCACAGTAGATACAGCTCTCAAAATATGATGAAACTGTATTTTATGCAGCATTTCTTTTCAGATTTTCTTTTTTGGTTTTTGGTTGGTTTGGGGTTTTTTGAGAACACAGTGCCCTTGCCAGTGAGATGGTATACGCAATAACTACATTACTTTAAGTCTCTCTAACTTAACAAGGCATCAGAGGCTGAACTGACATTATCTCCAGTGGCTGATTACATTTCCTGCTGGTGGATTACTGTCAGGAGTGAGGGAAGAAACTCCTGGTGGGACAGATAGAATCTACCAATCGGTTCTGCTGTAATTAATATAGAATTTAAAGCAGAAATTCCGGACTGTTGGTGATGTGTTCAGCAACTCGTGCCAAGGCTTCTTTATCAATAATGCTTATCTTTGGAAGGGGCATAGTTAATTTCTTCAGTAGTCTGTAAATTATTACAGAACTTACAAATCTGCTATAAAATCAATACAACTAATTGTAAATTAATAGATTTCTAAGTGTGAAGGAGCATGTAATAATGTAGACGAGCCTTTGAATGAGCATGCCAGTTCTGGTGTCAGGGGTGGGAGCTTCCCACTGTTTTACGTGACATCTTCAACTGTAAACACATTTCTTTTCCTTTCCCCAACTGATTTAGTCTGCTACCATAGCAAGTAACATTTCCATTAGCCTCCTACCGTTAAATCGTGGAGTAAATATAATCACAAAAACATCCACCATGCAAGCAAACTAATAGAGCAGCAACTGTGGTCATAGCTTATCTCCATCTTACAGGCATTTTTTGTGAGTTCACCACAGTTGGTGCAGAAACAAATCCCTTTAAACTGAATCTAATGAAGAAGAATAACAGTGGATGGTTACAATACAGACTAAGGGTTTATAGATATTCTTGCCTATGCTTGCTAGAAAGAAAAACGTTTTTTGTGTTGTTTTCCTTATGTGCAGTACTTAGCAGCAAAGCAGTGTCCTATGTGTTGATGTCTAGACTGCTCGGGGTTGAAGTGGTAGGAGATGAATAGTCTAACATCAGGATACTTCAGATTTTATTTAAAATGAAATATATGTAGATGCTGACAGGTTTAGCGATGTTACAGGCAGTAGAACAGAAACAATTTTAAGGCAAGAAAAAATTCCCTGTTTGTCGCTTGCACTATTTTGGTTCTGCTGATGTGTATGGACTAAAGCAAACTGTGTTTGCATATGTGCAATAGCCATAACTTTTCTGTGATTTAGCTTTCTTTTTAACGGGAAGTAAATAAAAGATAGCTTTCATTGGATAGCATACTAAGCTTTTGTTTTCTAAAATCTCAGTTTGGTAAAGCATGTAGACTTGAAGCTGAAGTGACTCTGAAGCAAGGTTAACTTCTATACACAGGTTTTTCAGATCTGGGATTTCAAGGTGTCCTTATCTTCCTCTGAGACTGAAGTCTGGAAACTTGGCACAAAGCCATTTGTGCCAAAGGCTTATCTTGCAGCACAGCTTCTCTCTTCTGGATACAACTATACCTGTTAGTATTAAAGAATTTGGTGGTAGCACCTTCAGTACCTATATGCTGTGGGTTTGGTTTGTGGGGTTTTTTAAAATAAATGAATAGGATGATGATGCAAGGTCTCATAAAGAGTAGTCTATATATTAAATATATGCAGTAATGGGATATTTTATGTAGGAGTAATATACACAGTGTGTCATAGTTTGGAGGGAGGACAGAGTCTTAATAAGCTTCTTAAAGAACTGCTAGAACTAAAATGTGTAGAAAGTAGATGCTTTTGCTTTTTTGCTTTTTTGCTTTTGTTAATTTTCTTATTTTAATTAAAAGTAAAATATGGGATTTTTCTAACAGCACATTAGGTGACCTAACGTGCTGTGATGTGGAGGGGCAAAGCACAGCTTGCTGTGCGGCACTGCCCAGGAGGAGCAGCAGTGGCAGAATTGTGAGATAATTCCTAACTCTATCAGATGCCACACCATCATTTTGACAGCCACCCAAGTTAAACGTTTTGGTAACTCTTTCCAGGATTGCTGCTTACAATTTAGTAACTCTTAATGCTTGTAGATGTTTGTTAAAAGTCAACTGTTGTTCTGTGTTTCTAACTATCCTGTAGCGGTAAGACAGTAGTAGAAATAAGAGATACCTTAGAAACAATATCTGATCTGTGCTCAATGTCCCCAATCCTGGTTTGTCAAATGTATCGTGAATATGAATTTTCTTGTCCAAATATAAGCATTTGTTTAGGGCCCATTCTGAGTCCTTCCCTGCAGAATGCCTGTTTGGGTGAAAGGACACAGAAAAGCAAAATCTTAGCTGTGAGTAATATGCAAAGATTAAGTGAAAGGCTGAAGGGAAATGCATTTCTCAAAAGGTCTTAGTTTAGTTAGAGATGATACAAGTTTTAGAAGAAATGAGAGTTAACGAAGAGCTTTTTTTTTTTTGGTGTTGTGTCATCCCCATCGTGTGTCGTGTCCCCCCGCCTTTGGATAAAGGATGAGGATAACAGGTAAAATTTGCTGAATGCTGGTTTTGAGTAGAAAACATCTACAGTGTGCCAGCATTGATCTGTACTCTGATGCCCAGCCAGGAGGTCCCGGTGGAGGAGCAGTCAGCTGTGGAGCTGCTGAGCAAGTACCCTAGTCTGCAAAGGGTCCAGCGAGGGGGACGTCAGTCCCTCTGGATCAAGGGGTGGCACATCATCCATTTTTCTCTGTAGCTTTATGATGAAAGGGGCTCTGCGAAAATGTGTGACACAATCTTGTGCTAACTAGGCATCTCTGTCTCCAAAATAATACGAACATTCTCGCAGTGTTAAAAAAAACAAAAGGATGCACTTTAAATGTATGCAGTTGTGCCCTTCCAACATATAAACTATTTAAAATCTTCTGAGAATTAGAGGTTTATTATACAGTCAGCTATACTCTGTAGGAAATCCTTTGTTTCTTCTTAACAGGCTTTCAAAGTTCCTTATTTAAATGCACAACATCATGTTTTAAATGATTCAAACACTTCCTGTGATGGCAAACTTAGAAAAGGAGCAGTGTGGTTCAAAGGTGGTATCAATTGTAAATGAGGGGCTTTGTTCTCTTCCTTTTTCTCTCCTTTTTTTTTTAAGTGTCCTTACGCATTAGGCATTTCATGTGGTTGAACAGTGGTGTATTCTCAAACTATCCCTTCTTTGATAATACATGCTAGTAATTAGAAAGGTTTTGAATGTCTGTATACAGTGGAGACAATATGTTCTATTTTTAAAAAGCCCACATTCCAGCAACTTTCAGACACTCCCTCATTTCAGATTTCACTAAATTCATATTTATTATTGTAATTGTTGCTTACAAAGCTAATGAATTATGGAGGGACTTCTGATCTAACACCACTTCATTTATTAAGAACTATTTTATGCATACTGGATTAAATACTGTGCCAACTGTATAGCTGTTGGTTTTATAATAATGTATGAATTTAGTTTTCACTTGCTCTCAAGTAAGGCCACGGAAATCAATCAAGCCATTCAGAAGAGATGGAGCTGCCTCAGGTGTGCCTTGACTGAGTGACCCTTTGGCTGTTGCTCCAGGCAGAAGGATTAGTCCCGACGCAGCCCCGGCAGGGAGGGCTGGGGGGCTGCCTCCCTGGTCAGGGAATTGCCCAGGGCAGCAGTTCTGTCCATCCCTGCTGGACAGGGTTTGTCTCCGCACCTCAGTTCTCCCTGTCACCCTAAATTATATATCCCTTTCCCAGTATTCTGAATTTCTGCACCATTTTGGATAAGAGGCATATTGATGATGATATGTATTGATTAAATGTGTGTGCTGGTTGTAGTACACATGCAGATCACTAGAGTTTCTTATCCCCTGCAAAACATCTCTTACCTTTTTTTTTGTGGGAGAAAGGGAGAGTCAAAACTGAATCAAGTAAAACTTCTTTCCCTTCCCTAAATGTCAGATCTGTAACATAGATTTCTTGATATATTATTTTCATCTTATTTCTTTTTTTAATTTATTTTAGGTAAGTGGAAGCTTTCTCTTCATGACTTGGGGACGTGTTTAAATGCTGTGGTAAGTGTTCTCCATCACATGAATATAGGGATCAGCTGTGTGTAAATTAACACCATAAATTGGCTTCACAAGTGGCAGTGGATGGTTTCTAGAAGGCTGCATATATATACACGTGCTGCTTCTCCTACAGAAGTTGTTGGTATTTTTGAATACAGAAGATGATCTGTTCTCTGCAGATCTGGTCAGTTGTACAGCTTGCAGGTATCCTTGCTCATTTTTATTCATGTAACTGTGGTTTAGCATTAGCTTGTTATGTTGTGTTTGGTCTTACAATACAGAAGCTTGTTAGCTGAAGTGGTTTACCTGTGTTTCTCTTTTGACTACTTGTCCTCCAAATTTCATGTGTTTAGTTATAGTAATAAGTGGCATTTTCCTCACCTCCTGTAGCATTATTTCACACTGCTTTGATCAGTTCTGATCATTAGTGGCTCGGACTTACTGCTGTATGCATTTTTTTAATTGCAAATTACTTTATAAATTGCATGTGTGTACGAAAGGAAAAAAAAAAATTGAACACCTAGCCATGAGTACTTTCAGAGTAAAAATGAATGCTCGATTTTGCTTTTGTGCACTAACCGTTCCTGTGTGGTGGGTTGACCCTGGCTGGATGCCAGGTTCCCACCAAAGCTGCTCCATCATTCCCCTCCTCAGCCAGATAGGGGAGAGACAAAATATAATGAAAGGCTCATGGGTTGAGATAAGGACAGGGAGAGATCACTCACCAATTACTGTCACGGGCAAAACAGACTCAACTTGGGGGAAAAAAAAAAATTCATTTATTACCAATCAAATCAGAGTAGGATAATGAGAAGTAAAACGAAATCTTAATAAAACCTTCCCGGGCTCAACTTTACTCCGAATTTTCTCTGCCTCCTCCCCCGCAGCGGCGCAGGGAGACAAGGGAATGGGGGTTGTGGTCAGTTCATCACACGTTGTCTCTGCCGCTCCTTCCTCCTCAGGGGGAGGACTCCTCCCCTGCTCCAGCATGGGGTCTCTCTGACGGGAGACAGTCCTCCATGACACTTCTCCAACGTGAGTCCTTCCCACAGGCTACAGTTCTTCATGAACTGGTCCAGCGTGGGTCCCCCACAGGGTCACAAGTCCTGCCAGCAAACCTGCTCTGGCATGGGCTCCTCTCTCCACGGAGCCACAGGTCCTGACAGGACCCTGCTCCGGCGCGGGCTTCCCACAGGCTCACAGCCTCCTTCGGATATCCATATGCTATGGCGTGGGATCCTCCATGGGCTGCAGGTGGATACCTGCTCCACCGTTAACCTCCATAGGCTGCAGAGGGACAGCCTGCCTCACCATGGTCTTCACCACAAGCTGCAGGGGAAGCTCTGCTCCGGTGCCTGGAGCTCCTTCTTCACTGACCTTGGTGTCTACAGAGTTGTTTCTCTCACATATTCTCACTCCTCCCTCCGGCTGCAGTTGCGCGGGTTTTTTTCCCCCCGTCTTAAACGTGTTATCCCAGAGGTGCTACCACCGTCGCTGATGGGCTTGGCCTTGGCCAGCGGCGGGTCCATTGGCCTGGGCCGCCGGCGGGTCCATCTTGGAGCTGGCTGGCATTGGCTCTATCGGACATGGGGGGAAGCTTCTAGCAGCTTCTCGCAGAAGCCACCCCTGTAGCCCCCTTGCTACCAAAACCTTGCCACGCAAACCCAATACACCATTCCTGATATACCATATCTGAGTGAAAGGGAAGGAAGGACTATTTTTTAGGAACTTCATTTTTAGGTGGTAAGGGGGAACTTTCTATTTAGGGCATGCAAATTCCACAGGGGTTTTGCCTCAGCAGGTGTATGATGAATGAGGCAGTGGACTGCAGGAAAGAGAAACCTCCTTTTGTGTTTCTGACATTGTCCTGGGAATGGCAATATGTGTGTAATCCTCCTGTTGAAAGAACTATGATCTCGTATTCTAGCATCATCTATTCAGTCGTGGCTTTGAAATGAAATTTTATGACGCTGCTTGATTTTTGGTTTCTTTTGGAGGGGCTTGGGGGTTTTGTGACCATAAATCTTTATCCTATGTGTTTTTCGTTTATATATTGGATTAAAGAATGCATTACTTATGGCGGTAGTATTTTAAGTATATCCAGCACACTTAGCCTTTGCCAACAGCATTACTTATGTTGATGGTATTTTTGGATGGAGGTAAAGAAGATTATGCTAGTGTAGAATAGCTGTTCACTTCATTAAAATGGCTTTTTTTCAGTAGTTTTTTTAAAGACATGCAGTTTGTACTATAACAGAGAAGTACAGTTTGCCTTTTTAACCAAATGAGGTTAGTTTATTTGTATTGTGATTATCTTTTGTTGCTTTATCAAAAAGATAAGAGTGGTGATACTTATCTTAATTTTTAAATAATCAGTTATTAACTATGAAAGTGATGGAGCTGTAATATGTCCTGCTTCAGAATGATCATATGAAGGCTTGGCACAGTCCATCCATACTGGCGTGGCTATTTTCTGTGGAAAAAGCTTGTTGTATAGTTAAGCCTGTACTTGTAAAATTCAGATTTTTCTCAAGGTATTTGTCAATTAGCTGGAGGATACCTAGTTGCACTTTTTTTGTTGTTTTTTTTTTTCTTGCTTAAGGGAAGCATTTACTCAATACTATATGTAGATCAAAACTAGATATATATTTTTTAAAAGCTATAGATTATTGCAACTGCAGAGCTAATACTGTGGTGAAGGAGAAGCTAGTACAGCAGACAATCACAACGTGTGTGATTATGTACATATATAAATATATGAACTTTTTATTTAAAGATGTTTTCCAATGATTCAAAAGTCTCCCAGTGCTTAAAGTAACTTTAAAACAAACAAACAAACAACAAAACCTTTTGATAACATGTAAGTCTTAAGTAGGTTGTATTAAAATGAATTTTTATAGGATTCAGTGAGCTGATAAAGAAACCGTAAGATATAGGTAGGGGTACAAAATATGTTTATTTCTTGTTTCAAAAATATGGAATTTAGAATGGGAAGGTACTTATTTGCTTCAAATGTCTTTTCCCCTCACCTACTTTTTTCACTGAAGGCTTGCTAAAACATTTGATTTTTTTTTTTGAGGTTTTACCAAAAAAAGATTAAATTTGTTGTCCAAAGAGACAGATAGGAAAATTCAAAATAACTAAAAAAAATTCCAATCACCCCTTACTAACACAAATAATATTTTATTGCCTGCTAATGTAGAATAGAAAACTGACGACTCTAAGAAGTAGAAAATGTCCAAATAGAAGAACATTTCATGCCAAAGTTGAATAAAGAAACTAATGGAAATTGTCATCCCTGTTGCTTTAGTTGAGCATTGGCTTTGTGGTTAGAAAGACCAGAAACTTTGCTGCTAGCGAGAGTACCCATCGTAATGGGGGACGGAAGCCGTGTGCATGCGTAACGTTATATACAAACTATCTGCTGATAAGTTGCCAGTGGTCTATGTGTGAAGAAAACTGTGTGCTTGGGAACGTAGTTATATCCGTGTCAAGCCTACTTACATATTATTTTTCAGCTATTAAATTTTAACTCCGTGTTGGGTAAAAACACTTAAAAATGAATTCCTGGCAGACAAATAATTTTTTCTTGAAATATACTAAAGACAGCAGACTTCACTTTAGATACTACATTGAGGTCCATGCCCCATGCTGTTTCCAACCTTGTTATAGTTTTCTTTTCTATTAAAGAAGCAGGACTAGAAAGATCAAAAAACAGAAAAATGGGAAGGTGAAGAAGGTTAGGTTTTGTGCTTGCATAGGCTTTTTCATACTTGTGCTTTGAACCATTTTGAGAATGACAGTGGCACGCAAATCCAGATGTTGTTTGAAGAGCTACCTTAAAGGAGGTAGTGTCAGGGCAAACCTGTGCTGTGGCTTTTCATGACCATATACAGTCCAACAGCTTGATGGCTGCACCCCATTTCCAGTGTTAATGGTATACTGATATTCCTGCCTTTTCTTTTGCGTTTGATTTGAAGGTCCTTGACACCTGAAGTTGTTCACTGTAAAAGCTGCAGTTAACAATTTGTCATAGTTTTCTTTTTTTTTTTTTTTAAAATACTGCTTACCCCCAGTGATCCTCATTTGTACTCAACATAGGAAGCTTTTTTTTTTTAGTAGTGATAGATATTCTTAGTTTGCATTGTACTTCAGCAATCTTCAAAATGTTAAGAACTGAATTTGGGATTAATGCAGATACTCAAAATTTTCCAATTCATTTTGCAGCTCAGGTTTCTTTCAAATTTCTGGAGAGAAACCTTAATAAAACAAAATAGTACTGTAGAAACTTGGAAAAGTAAGTCTTGAATCCTTTATACACAGAAAATATTTTAATTAATCTGGCTTTGCAGGCTTCCTTGGTCATCATTATTTTAGGTAATAAATGTTTCTAGTGTCACTTTTCCATATTCAATCACTTGTTACATTCTTACTGATCAAGTTTAGTTTTATTTTCAGAAATCAATTAACTTTTTTTTTAAAACCTTTAGCTTCCAGCTTCTATTACCATGTTGCTTGTGCTCTTGCATTAACAATTAAGTCAAAGGCTATGGTAAAGACATTAAAACATCAAAAGGAACAGCTGCGCCTTTTGCTGCTGCTGAAAGGAGACACCAAATGTAAAATTACACTATCAAAAACTTGTAAACACTAAAAAGCTTATGTTTTCAAATAGCTATTCAAAATAACGGTTCAAGTAATAAATGTTGGATTTGGTATTCATAATAATTACTTTAGACCTGTTAAGTTTGCTACATATGTATGGGAGGGGAAAGCATTTCTGAACAGCTCAGCAGGTTACTTGAGCTGAATGTGATTTTGAGCCATGCCTGGAGTGCGTGCATTCCTAGGTGGATGAAGGCTATCATAAAGTTTCTCTGTCTGGCTAATGGGATAACTTTCCGTTCAGAAAGAATCCTGGATTGATGACCTTTTAGGGGTGGGAGAGTTGGGCATTTTTTTTGTGGTGTTGCTTTGGTTTTTGTTGGGGTTTTTTTTTCACTTGCTACATTTCTCAAACTATTTTTTAAAAAATTTTTTGCTAGACTGCTTGTATATTTATTAACAAAACTGATTTTTTAAATATTTGATTCCAGAAAGTGCTTTTTTAAACTTTTATCTTAAAGGAAAAATCATTGCATTTCAAGATGTTTCATGAACAAGAATGAAGCAAGTTAAGCTATCGGTCTTCTGACAGTATGCGGTGGAGAAAAAACAAAACAAAACCTCACCGCGTCTTGTCTTTGGACAGATGTAAAATTTGCAGTGACAGATTGCTTCTAATAAATTTACTTCATTACTGCATTAATCTGTTAAGTAACATCTAACCTTGCTTTTCATGATTATACTATTGAGGTTTTCCTAAGTATTCCTATTTCTACAGCAGGCTGGTTAAAATTACCTGTCAAAAACTTCAACTTCCAGTGAGAAAGACCCAGTGTCTTTCACTGAACTAAACCACTACATAATCTAAAAGTTTTGAAACTGTATACATGTGAATATTTGTATGCATGTATGTGTAAGCATGTATGTAACAAAGCAGATTTATAATACCAACCTAGCTAGATTATACTTTCTAATTTGTTGTTCTGACAATCAGAACTGCATTGCTTTTCTGATTTTGTACACAGACATTTTGTGTTGCATTGTGATCTCTTGTAGTCCATGACCTCACCTTCACCTTACCAAGTTTTTGGTGGGATTAGTCTGAATCACATTCCATAAAGCAAAAAGCGCATTAGTTGCATTAATTCAGAAGTCCAGTCCGGAGGGATTGTAGTCAGAAGCTTATCATTGTACTTTTTAGTCTATTACATTTAATTCAAAAGGCTTAATAATAAGCTTGTAGCTGCAGCTTTTTTTTATCTTTGATTTCTTAATTTTGAAAGAGAGGGGTGAATTTGTATGGAAATAATCAGTAGTCCCAGAAGATGCACACGATTCTCCATAGCAGGATTTGTTTCTTTATGCTAGAGTGAGTAGAACCACTATGAGCAGCAATAATAGTAAGCTTCTGTGCGGTATGGTTTCAGATTACTTGTTTTACTTGGCTTGCTCAATGTCCCTTGCACAAACCCAGTGTGCAGTAAGTTAGAGGTGACACATTGTCTTGTTAAATTGGAGCGCTCAGATTTGACAGAGATCCTGTTGAGAGCACTTAGCTCAATGTTTACCTGCCCTTATTTATGCCAGTCAAAGCAGGACGTTGAAACTAAGCATCTGCTAGTTTACATGTTACTGGGGCAGTCAGCTAGCCTTAAACATTTTATGAAGCCTTGAAAGTATCTTGATATTTTTGTGTTTTTTCCATCAGCTAGTGAGGACAAACTGAAAGTCAAATTATCTGGTGTTGTGTATCAAAATTGGATGTTAAAAATTACAAAAGAATGATAATATTGTTCATGGAGCAGAATAACTCCAGAGTATTTAATTGCTGTGACCACACAAAAATTAACAATCATATTGTGGATTGCCACATAAGTATTGGTCTATGCATTTTACTACCAGTAAACAAAGTGGAATTTATTAACTGCAACTGAAATCCATACTTTTTTGGAAAGTGATTTATGAAATATTTAAGTGAAACATTTGTTATTTTGTGATTATTATTTGAATGAGTGGTTTCCTAATTATTTCAAATATCTGTTTTCCTCAGGGTTTGCCTGACAGGAAACAGTAAAATGCTATTTTATAGCTTGTTAGTAATGGCTTCTTTTATATTTTTTTTTTTTTAATATATTTTGCCAGCTGTGAGGATTTCTCTCTCCTCCTTCTATATTCAGCACTTAATTTTTCCTTTATGGAAAAGAGATGGGAAGAGAAACATGTAAATATTTATAACAACACCAGAATGGAGTGACAGCAGAGGAATTGACAACAAATTGTTTTAACCTTTATTTACAAATGTAATTAAGAACGGAAGAGATAACCTTAAAATAAAATCATGGGGGAGAGTCTTATGCATGATAAAATCTGCTCTTTCATTACTGCACACTTTCAGCACTCATTTACATTGTTATTTCCCGAAGTCCCTGCAACTGTTAAATTATGCAAATCAAGTTACCATAATATTCAGTGCCAAAATGTTTTATTTAATAGCAGTCATTAATTTATTTCTCTAATCGAATCCACTAGGAAATAATTTTAAATGTATCATTTTATTTTAAATAGGTCCCAGTTCAGCATAACCAAAACCTGTTGGGCCTTACAATCATGGGTTTTTTCCAGCACGTACATGACAATTCACCAGTAATGCCCCCCTTTTTCCCTCCCATTTACCTAATAATTTTGCATAATGGGAGAATCAAACAGCATATTTAAACGTGACATAACCATGTATTTTATAATGCAATGAATAACTACTATGGTTAATGCTTCTGCTCAAAGCGGAGCATTGGAAGAGAAGAGTTGAAGCAGACCTGAGAGAACTAGGGTAGTACCTCTGAGAGATGGTGAAGGCAATGCTAATGAGATTAAAAAAGGAAGAGAGGATAAATTCTTGCATAGCTTCAGGTCTCTGATTCACGTGATATTTAGAGTAGAATACAAGGACATCTTGAATGCTGCAAGGAGGCAAGTTCAAGCGGGTTCTGGATCTCCCCAGGAAAGTGATTTTTTTTCTAAGTCTTAGCAAAGGGGAGGCAGGGGAGTTCCCTGTTGATTCATCCTTCTGCCATGTATATTTCCAATATGCTATTCAGAGGAGGGAAATTTTGAGGAACATGATTTGGTTTACTGCAAGCACAGGGAGGAGCATGATTATGCAGTTAGAGCTGCCCTAGGCTTTGGGAGAGCTAAACATAATTTAAAGGTTCTGTGATTTGAAAATACTACTCAAGTAACATACGCAGAATTTCTTTTTGTCAGTGGAAGCTATGGCATTTGAAATCCTGAATGTTAGGCATAAAATATAAAGCTTTATGTGCACATATTTATAAGCAAAACTGGATACTGGGTAGATTTTCTTTCCACTAAACTCTAAACCTTCACACACCCCCCCCCATCCCAATACTCTATGCAGCTGTGACAGGAAATTAAATTCAGTGCAGGACTGGAGATTGCAATCATCTCTCCTCCTGTATCTGACATATTTTTACCTTGTTCCATTGCAGGGAAGATCCAGCAACTTGTTTGAAAATGCAAGTGAAATATTTTTGCAGCGACAAATAAGGTTAACTTTGCACCATTTAAAAGCCACAGGGAGCAGAATATCCTATTGTCTTTGAAAACGCGCAAATGAGATTCCTGTCTAATTGAAAAATAGGACATTTCTGGGTTAATTGCTGGAAATGACCAATTATCCAAACACTTCCACTAAAAGAAACACCACCAACCCTCTGCTATGTTTCTTCAAAGAAATTATTATCATCTTTAATCTGTAGCACATTCACCACAAGACTATGTGATTCTTATTACACGATTCTTATTATTCAGCTTTGTGAATAACTGGTAAGATCATTACCCAGCTGCCTTATTTGCCTTTTGAAATTAGATGGAGCAACAGTTCTGATGATAGTGCATTGCCTCAAACCTGTCAGTGTCCGTCTTAGTGACAAGTTACAGGTCCTTAAGCACATGAAGTGATGTGAAAAAGTAGGTAGGTGGCCATCACCTCATATTTTCCCATCTTCCCTCTATGCAATTTAGTCCAGCCCTAAACAGGTTAATTCCTTCCACGTCTATTCTTCCTTCTCAGCTTCACTTCTAGAAGTGTTGCTGTAGGAAGCAGAGGAATTAAGAGTGGAGAATCTGACCGTTATTCATATGGGGTGAAGGGCAAAACAAGACTGCCCTGGTCTTACCATGCTTCCTCTCTCTCCCTCCCCAGCCCCTCTTCTGCAGGTAGGCTTTAGGAAGATCTGACAATGAGGAAGAACATTCCTGGCTTTAATCTTTAAAGCAGTCTATAAGTGTTTATAGATTTCTTTATATACTTATTTAATATATGTTTTTCATGCAACCTCAACGTAAAATAAATAACGTGATGGAGTGTATGTGTCTTTTTGCTTAGTTAATGGCGCTTACCTCAGGTCACTTTGGCTCTTGATGTGTAAAATATCAGGACTTAAAAGACATTAGAAGAATAAGTAGGTCTTTTGGAGAATTCTGCTTATATTTCTTTGATTTGAAAACTAGGAAGTTCTTAATACTGAATAAACTCTTATTTTCATGCTCAGGACAGGTTTTTTTTAATAATTTTCTGAATCAAGAACAAATTCAAAACAAGAATGGCACATAGAAAAAAGGTATTAACATTAGCCAAAATAACGTAAACTGCCTTTGACTAATCTCCCCATATATAGATGTTATATTATGACAGAAGTAAATATTTCATTTATTTTTAACTAAAATAAAGCAATAAACAAAGCAGCAAGCAAAGTCGGTGACTATCTCCTCTTTTTCCCTTCCTCTTGACTTTGTTCTTGGCAGATTTCCCATCTGTGATTATATATTCCTGCATTCCCAAGATATAAAGCTCTGCTGAATCTCAATGATAAGAAAAAGTCTCAGCAGGTTTATTCTTTAGTGATCTGACCTTTCCTCTGTCAACTTGTTTACTTACAAACAGTTCTGCATCCTTGATTCAACTTGCAGCTTACTGAAAAGCAAGAAGCAAAACTCCTAAGTTTGCCCCTCTACTTGTGTGGTCTGTAATTTCTGTTGCAGAATAATAGTTTGGAAGATTAAGGGGAGTATTTTTTCCTTTTTTAGGAGCTCAGGGTCTCAGGCTTAGAATTTTGTAGGCACTTTTTGCTATCTTGAAATGCTGTTGGAGGCAACCAGCTGCTAACACTTCAACTCTTGTTGTTTCTACATAGAGAGAAAATGCAGTAGGTAAAATGCCAGCTCATCAGTCCTAGGCTTTTTCCAGTTTTCTGGCTAAATTTCTTGAGGGTGATTAGAAATATTTTTACAAACTCACGAGTATGAGAGAAGCCGCTTGTGAGGGAGGCATGGCTGTGGGCTTGAGGAATGAGGGAAGCCCCTGTCAAACCTCTTGGCAACCCACCTGTCAGCCTGAGCCTCACTTTCAGGAATAATAGTTTTCATCTAGGTGCCGTTTCCCCTCCCACCATGTTTTTCTCTGTCCCCAGTGACTAGACTTGTCTTAGCTAAACTGAGTCTACCTACCTCTCGCACTTTGTGTGAGCATTCGTGATTTTCTGTTGGTTTTGCAGGTAATGGAAAATGTCTAGGTATTGGGGTTTTTTTTAATCTTAACAACATGGTAGAGACTGAACTGGTACATACAAGTGTTTTTTAAATCTGACAAAACTTCCTTAGCTGAAGACTGTCCAAAGCTCGGAAAGCACATCTCCTTTTATTAGGATGTTTATTCTTGTCATGTATCATTCGTGATTTTCTGTTGGTTTTGCAGGTAATGGAAAATGTCTAGGTATTGGGGTTTTTTTTAATCTTAACAACATGGTAGAGACTGAACTGGTACATACAAGTGTTTTTTAAATCTGACAAAACTTCCTTAGCTGAAGACTGTCCAAAGCTCGGAAAGCACATCTCCTTTTATTAGGATGTTTATTCTTGTCATGTATCACAGCATG
>NW_009205977.1:71939-77677 GCF_000690835.1 Fulmarus glacialis | reverse complement strand
CTTCTTCTTTCAGGATTTGGTTTACTGGTTGTACTGATGAGTATATTTTTAAGGTAATAGGACACTGACTTAGAAGGTGTTTAGACAGAGAAATTTTTGAATAAACTAACTACCACTTTGGTCATCTTTTGTAGCTGTCCCTAAGCTTCTCCTCCCGCAGATTTCCCTCTAGAAGAGCCTCTCTCCTCATGGCCTGGGAGGATGCTTGGGGAACCTTCACATTGCCTGGCAAGTGCTGGGCTCTCTCGGGGTGGCAAGGTGGACTTCTCTACCAGCACTCACTGAAGACAGCTGGTAGTGAGGATTTTTTTCAGGAGTTCAGAAATGACTTCCCTGATCATTTGCTGCACCTGCTACCAATTAGCGTTACCTACAAATAGTGTGTTGGTTACTCATTAAAGTCTGGATTCTTGAAGTTATTTATATGACCAACTTCTGAGGGTTTCGGTATGGAAAAACTTTAATAAATTTTGTGGAAGATATAAGTGACTTCTCAAACTTCACAAACGTCTACAACCAGTTTGCACTTGGCTTCATTTCCTTGATAGCCATCTGCTATGCTGCTGCACACTCTTACATGTAGAAAGTGGGTAAGGGAGCTTAAAGTGTATTTGCAGATTGGTTGCTTCTAAGTTATTTCCATTATGAAGACAGTGGCTAAGAGATTCCTTTTTCTTTTTTTTTTCCCCCAAGCATGTAGTATGCAGCACCTGAAGGTGTGCAAATGAAAATTATACTTGCTTTTTTTACTGTGCATTTTTACTGATGATTTTTACTCTTTTGTATCCTGCTTTATTGATCATCATCATCAGAGATACTTGTGTATCTACTTCTCCTGAGTTTATTTTTACCAAGATGTGATTAATTTGTATGGAAGAAGTAGTAAATGATTTAAATGTCCCTGCTTATCTGCTGAGATTGTTGTTCAAACTGTAAAAAGGATCAACGTTAGCGATGTTTAGTGCCAGTTTCAAAGTGCCAACTCTGAAGCTGTTGGTACCTGTTAATAGTCTTTGGAGCTATCCACCTGAAATTTTGAAGTGGTTCAGTACTTTAACATTACATCAAGTACGTAATTATATTGCTATTATTCAAAGAAACCTATTTAAATTCTCTATACTTCCTTCTCCAGATAGAACTAAAATTTCATATTTATAAGATTATCTTTTTAAGAGTAGGCTGAAATCTTGTGTAACTTGACAAGACAATCAATGTGAAAACAATGCTGAATAAAAAGGACTAAGATATCTAACTTAACTTATTCCGAGTGACTTGGTGATGGTGCTGGTACAGCCTATACTCTCTTTCAGGCAGAAATTTCATCTGTTAGGTATCTGTTTGCTTTGGTCATATGACTTAGAATAAATCTTTCTTTAAACTATGCTGCCCTTTCTGATTCCAGGGAAGTAAAGATTCAGTCCTAAAAAAGCTTCTTGTGAATGGATTTGCTGAATGAGGCTGAAGCCTGACTATTGAACTAGTTTTTGCCTGCCACAGGAGTGTACTCAAAAAGAGATGGGAAAACTTGTATATTTGTAGGATTCGAATGTACAAGATTGTCAGCTCTTTTTTCTGACAAATTCCATTTGTTTGTTTTCAGGTTTTAATTATTAATAAGTAATAGATCTGTGTTTTTAAGAAAGTGAAACTCTGTAGAGTTAGGGAAGTGATTTGAAATTAAATATGTCTTTGAAGGTTAATGAGCAATGCGTTCTTAAAGTAATCTGAAGACAATTAAGAATGTTGTATAAGTAAAAAGTATGTCCTCTCTAATTATATAGAGAATTTGATTTGAGAAGGGGTTCAAATTCCTAATTCTAGCCTTAGCAGCCTGCATAAGATTTCTGACTGTGGAAGATAGCAGAGCCCTTTCCACACTGAATGTGAACGAATGAATGATATTGGTAAACAGTAATACAGTAAACTGAAGAGGCTAGAAAGCATGTAATGTTAATGCTTTGAATATTACTTCATTTCGCTTCATAGGAGTTCTGCTCGGCAGGTTTATAAACTTTAGTCCCTAGGGAAATGCTCTGACCAAAGAAATGCAACAACAGCTAGACTGAATATGTATCTGTTTACATTTTGAGTTGTGTAGGAGTTGTACAAAAGCTGTGTATCCTTTCAGCCTGTCTTATACCTAGCTATTCAAGGAAGGAACATTGCTGTTTGCTGAGATTCTTCCTATTCTGTGTTTTAAGTATCATAAAACCCTCAAACTTTTATTACTCCTTTCTAGTAAACTTTTTTCCAAAAGAAGGCCAAACATAGAAACAGCACAGCATTTTGGCAGTAAGCTGTATATTACGTAATATGCTCACTCAAAACCATAGTTTCTTTTCTGAGTCAAAGATGTTGGCCTTTAGTCAACTACATCATTGCTGCTAACAGACACCGCCAGAAAGCTGACTAACAAAACTCACCTCCATTGAATGTATTTGCTCAGCAGATGCATATTGCTGAAGATAAAGTTATATTCATACTTCTCTCAGAAATCTAGCAAAACGATCTTTGGTATGCTTTAGTCCTGCAAACTGAAGTGATAGCTGACTAAATCTCTGTCAGACATTTATTTACATTTCTCACAGGGAAATGCATTGCACATTTAGAAAGCCACTGAAACGTGTTACAAAAAACAAAAAATTACTGGTTAGAAAAAGATTCATCTATCATCGACATGGATGACATCTCGTTTAAGTGTGATGAATGCATATTTGTATAAGAAATGGGGCACCCTGATGCTGTTGCTCATACATCTTTGCAATTACTGTTGTGCTCTCTTCTAAGAAGCAAGTTTGTTGCAAATAAATACCTTATTTTTGCCAAAGTGTGCTTTAGAACGCCACGGGTACTTGATGCTCTAGTAATCCCCAAGACAACCTGAGAATCTGTTACACAGTGCAGAATAGTCCCTGGAAACAGTAGTAGATCCTAAAAACCAGATGGATTATTTCTTAGGGTGGGCTAGAGACCATGGTAGCAGGATCCCAGTTTCTACGTACTTTGCCATGTCGGTGTGCCCTCAGCACGTTGTTGGACTCTATATGTCGATGAAGTGGAATGCCTTTGGCATTACTTTGCCTCCTGTGTGGCCACGGTGGCAGCTCAGGTATTAAATGTCTGCTAATATATAAGCCTCATGGAGATGTTTGTTTATCTGTGCGACATGAGCTTTCCCATCAGCTATTCATCATCTCCTCTAAAGGAAAGTAGTAGGTCACATAGCAGCAGGCCGGGTTGTTCTCACTCTTGCTCCCTTTGGAGTAAGGAAAGTTAAGAGGAGTAGAGCTTAAAACAACAAAATTAGTGATACCAAACAGAAATGAAACGGAAGTATCAAATTGTTTTCCACTTTAAAGCCTGGTTGAAGTTTGTTTTACTAAATATCTCACAATTATCTTGCTCAAAAAGAAAATGAAGAAAGAAATTGGCAAGTTATTCTCAGATCTTCATTTTGTTTTGTAATACCTTGGGCTGGGCAATTAAAATATGGTATTTTCTTGTGTATTTATTTATAAAAGTATGGTATTGATATGCTAAATTAAACTTAATTTGCTTGTTAAGAACAATAATGCACTGAACATCTCTAAAGTGCAGGCCTCCACTTTTGAAGCCCTCTCTGATTAACCTACTTACGTTCATACATAATAATCACATAATGTAATTTTAAATAAAGTGAAGATATAAGGACTGATGTAATATTCTATAACAGAATAATCTGTTTTGGAGCTGATAATATGTCAAATTGTAACATGATATGGAAATACAGAAAATTGTTGTAAATGTGTAAAAATAATTTGTTGTTTGACAGCAGCAACATGTTTTCAATGCTCAGATGTATTGTTTGATCATGGGAAAAGAAAGGAATATTTGTGGAAGATCAAACAAGATCACGTATAGGGTAGATTTTACGGTTCACATAAAGCCTGAGCTTTTTCTTCTAAAATTCATCTGACACCTGTAGCCTCATCCATGGGGGTTGGTGATTTTCCGTATAACAGAATTTTGTTCTATATAACACTCAGTGACGTGACTATACAGAGTGAGTTGTTATCATTTCATCAATAGGGAATCCATAGTCTGTGATACCAGAACAGGAATACTTTACAGGATGGTCAAATCTATACTTTTAAAAACAAACACATGGAGAATCTCTTAGTAATAATCAAGTTTACCAAATACGTTAGAACCTGGTCTTAATGGTTAGTTCACATTTCACTTCAATACCATTTGGAATAATAAATTTGAACAGCGTTAACCGTCAATCCCACCTGTGGCCAGATAACTGTCTGGTCTGCATACAGCAGATCAATGGCACAGTACTTCTTGCACACACTTGAGAAGAATTTCTGTAAGTGTATGTGCATGTATATAAATGTTTGGTAGCTTAACACGTACTAGGTGAAATTTAACCCCCCAAAAAGGCAAAAAAGAACAAACCTCCCTGTCGTTTGTGTCAGTTGCTGTGCATGCCAAGTAGAATAGAAATTCCCTCACTTAACTGTCAGTGAATAACGTGATAATCTTTCAGCATTCCAGTATGTCTTCTCCTGGGAAAAAAAAAAATGTTTGAGTTAAATAAAAACAAATAATAGTGAAGTCAAGGATGCATTTCTGTTCCAGTTGGCATTTTAAGTAGCAGACTCCTGATTTTTGGCATCCGGCTCAAATAAGGGGGGGATTCCTTTTGGAAGGGCACAGGAAATACTCCCCCACATTCTGCAAAAGCACCAGCAAAGCTGCCCTTCAGTGACCCTGCCAGTGACCTGGCCTTTGTGTATGCCTCCCTCAAAGCATGGGCATCATGACAGATCTTCAGCTCCTCCAGATCCCTGGTCTGTCTTAAACCCTGCAAACACTTGCACACCTATCTGAATCCAGAGAGAAGCTTGTGCCAAGTACTCAATGCGAACGTAGTGTGTGGCTTCTTCAGCTCATGCTGCCCAGCCTTCCTCTGAACTGCTGATAAAGCTGCTTTTGCAGCTGGAAAATAGGGATATAGAGTTTGTTGCTACCTGCTTATTTGTTTTTCCTTTGCTGTGTTCTTCAGCTATCAGTCAATGTAGTCTGTTGTTAAAATGAAGTTGCCTATTCAGCCACATCACCACTGTATTTGTTTCATCTCTTCTGTCTGAACTCTGGCTTCTTCTAATTTCACTACAATTCATATTGTTATCATTACATGTGACAACCTGTTTCCTTATCAATGGGAATAAAATGGCAGAAATCAACTTTTGCCTTTTTTCAAATGGCTTGCACCTGACCCAAGTGCGAGACTAAAATGTCTAGCAAGCTGAACCCTCAACATCTGCATTTCAAACAATTTTTACTTTCTGTTTTGCATTGCACAGGCCTGCTCCTTCAAAATTACTGTTGTCCTGTGTTTCAAATATCTGATCAGATCCCACCAAAATCACGGCTGGCTCCACTATAGACACAGTCTCTGTACTTCCCGTGGATGGTTCTTCCAAAGCTTTCTAAACTCGGAGAGGCTGACAAAGGTCTGGGGGAAAGTGTGGCAGAACTGGATTCGTAAGTCTGAAGAAGTAAAGTAGTCCAGTACCTGTTCTATAATAATTATGTTTTCTTAAATTGCACGCCACAGGGAACTTGATTCCTTGCTGTGTGTCCCATCAGTTTGGGCCCCTGCATGTAGCTGCTTTTTTCTTTTTAAACTTGTGTGTCATGTCTTAAACTGTATATAAAATATGATATGGAGATTGTATCAATGGCATTTC
>NW_009205977.1:0-71790 GCF_000690835.1 Fulmarus glacialis | reverse complement strand
CCCCCCCCCCCCCCCCAACGGATTTTGTGTTTTCATGCTGTTTTTCTTTTATTCTATTTTTTCTACGAATAGAAATGAGCCCATCCAGGTTCAGTACTTAGGGTTTTTTTTGTTTCTGTAGTTTTCCAGCTTCCCCGTTGTTCACAAGGTTTGCATAGACATGCTACACTTTACAGATATTATACTCTAGTCTGGCATTACATTGTAAAATCATTTGTAATCAAAATTGCTTCATATGATTTAGCAAGCAACATTGAATGCAACTGTGAAATATAGGAAGTATGGAAGTTGAGCCTGATTTAGAGCCTGCTCTTAGGTCTTAAAGCATAAAACTAATGGTGCTAAGATGGCAATGTGGAGACAACTATATGTTATCCAAGGCTGGCATGATAGAAGCCTAAATTACATTATCATTGTACTGTAGCCTTCACATGTAACAAATACTGCTATGCATAAGCAGAGCACAGAGAGAAATAAAATCAGCTCTGCCAAAAGTGAGTTCACAGGTGCATCTGAAGAGGATGGGCAGCATATTTGTACAGTTCTGTCCCTGATAGTTTCCTTGTTCTGAAACAGTGCAGTTCTGTTAAGGATTTTAAGATCAAAAGGGTTGTTTTTCTTCACATTAAAATTGAGTCAGGGGACTTAGATTTTCTTAATTTTATTCTACTTTTTTCCATAGCAATAAAATACAAATATTAGATAAGTCTTTAAAAGCATAATAAAATGCTGCTGTTAATAATATGCTGTTCAGGGAATGCAGGTATAGTTTATTTCCTCTTGTGTATCATCTTGGAAAAGATTGTGTTAAAATTTTAAAGGATCTGTATACAGATATAGGATATAAAGAGAAAAGTTCAGATTCCAGTTTTAAAGCAAGCTTTCTTTTTAAGATATAAGCAAGTTACTTGTTTTTCTATAAATCTTAGTGTTACTATACACTTAAAAAAAAAAATTAGGAAATCAAGTTTGGACATGTCTATGAAAAGCTAGGACATCGATGGTGTAAAAGAACAAAAATTTCAGACAAATACAGCTTAAATGGGTTTCTAACACAGGCTAACATGTTGTTCCATTGATGTGTTAATTAAGCTCTTAATTAGGTGGTGGCAGACTATGACAACATTGTGTGATGTGGCAGCATCCCCATATTGTTCCTGGAAAAGTTATGTGTTTAAAAAAAGGAGTGGGGGGGGGTATTGCAGGTGGGATGTTAATTTCCACTACAATGGTAATAATGCCGTTTTAAAATCAAACATACTTTGTTTTGTCCTGAATAGCTGTGGCTTCAGATTTATTCTTTTACTGTGATTAACATTTTGATTTAGTAATGTAATTCTGAAATGTTTTCTCGTAATATATTTTTGTTTATATTTATTTATTGGCCTCTTCATTCCCTTGCATTTGCAATTCAATGGATTTTAATTAAAGTTTTTAAAAGTCTTTAGAAACAGGAGGTTATCACTGCTTCATATAGAAACATCCAGGTACCAAATTCAGCACCCTGCTGGTGAACAGCACGGAAGACAGAAGTCTTCCCCAGGAGCATTTCATTTGCCTATGAAGACAGTGTCTTTCAATTGAAGGAAATTTATTATTATTGAAAAATCAAAAGGCATTCAGCCTTTTGATGATAAATTGTCGCATTGTAGTCAGACAACACTTCTTCCAAAGACAAAGGCATTGATAAAATATTTATACTGAAAGGTGTAGCAGGCAAAGGGATTGTGATGTTCTAATTGTGAGGTTGCGAAGACAATTTTTTTTTTTTTTAACTTGAGTGATCTGAAGGTGAAGAATAAGGATCTTATGGAATACATTAGTGAGTTAAGCCAGAGTCAGAAGCCACCGATGCTATCATTTCACTTATGGTGGCAAACATAGAAGTTGCAGTGTCAAGAGTTTTTACAGCTGACTGAGGTAACCTGTGCCTGGGCAATAGCACAGTAGTTACTGATGAATAAAGTTAGAGGTGTTGAGGTGATAACAGAGAATTATGTTTTAAATACTCTGATTGTTAGCCTGGTCCTTAACTACACTTGGATTTTTTTTTTTTTTTTATTTTTTTAAATCTTTCTGATGTTATTTCTGTCTGCACAGTGTAATGGTGAGAGCATTGGCATGGAAAGACACAGCTGCCCTCTGAAGCTATTTACAGTAGCTGCTCTGTACTAACACTTCTAGAACTGATGCATCCTAACAGGTGGTACAAACATTGGCTGCCCAAGATGGGGAAAAAAATAATCCTATTGTAAATAAGATAATAGTATATCTGCATAGGATCTTTTATTCTCTAATTATCTATTAGTGCTGTGAACTATAATTATTTAACCCACCCCCAGTTTACAATTTGACAACACTGCTACATAAGCCTAGAGTTATAAGAGTGGGTAATTTCAGGCTTCAAAGCTCCCAGTGTAGATGTGTCCAGAAGTCCATTCTGCACTCTGAACTCTCTGTGTTTTTCAATTACCACACACAAAGGTCATGATTTCCAACCCTATTGTTCTGCTCTGATATGGTAGAGAATGAGGTAAGAGCCAGTAAGTTAAAGTGTGTATGCTTTGATGGGGGATGGGATGGGAGGAAAGGCTACAAATCCTTTTAGTAAAACAGAATGCTCTCTTGGTGGCTGCTTTGCTGGGTTTTATTAGTTCACCTGCCTTCAAATGAGTCCTGCAGGTGCTTTGACAAATGGATTGAGAGATTGCCTAGTAAGTTCCTCTGCTTCTTCTAAGTACTTCTGTGTCCTATGTAGATCATTTGTAGCTTCCTATGCCAAGATGTCTTTGTAAATCACACCAGAGACCCCTGTGCCTTCCAAAGCCACTTTAAAGAGTGAAAGCTGAAGAAAGATGCTGACAGAAAAAGTATTAATAGAATTTCAACACCTTAATTTTCTAAATGCGTATTGAGGAAAGAGATGTCTTTTTCCCTTGCTAGTTCTTCCCTCTCATGGCAGTATGGACTGCTTGCACCTGGAGATATAAGACCGGTTCTCTCTTCTGCCAGGGCCCTAATTTGAATCTCCTCCTGATAAGTCTCATTTCTGTTGTGGTTTCTCCCTGCACTACTTTTGTTCCTCAGGTGATACTTGGCTTGTCCCAACACCACCTCTGCCTTGAAAGAGAAGTTTAGACTTGACATAGGGACTTGAATTATTCACAGCTCCTGTTGACATGGTAATGTATTTGATCTCTCCCAATATTTAGAGAAAAGATGAAAGTTGTTGGTGTTTTCTGATGCATGAAGAAAGTGGGGAGATCATATTTAAAAAACCAACCAACCAACCAAAAAAACAATTACACATGTAATAATCAATTTCATTTCACCCTGAATATACTTTAAAAGCATTTAATTAATCTTGTATGCAGCTCCGACATAGGCAAGTGCAATATTTGTACAGAGGGAAGAAGGAAGGAACATATCATAAAGGTAAGTGTCATTTCCAAGGCTCAATCTCAGGAGTTGGAAATTCTAGAGTCCCCCATTTCAATCCCCTCCCTGTTTATAAAGAGCTTTTTAGTTATCTGCAAGATCCTGCTGGTTGAAATTTGGGGCAGCTCCCACAGGTGAAGGACATCTTGGTGGTACATAAGCTAAAATGATGTCTTAATTTTTTTTCATACTTTCAGAGCATGCTCTAAGTCAAATGCAAGATACCTGGCTCAGTACTGGGATGGGGCAGAACTTGATTTGCTGTGATTTAGTAACACCTGACTGATTCCTCCTCTTTTTGGGAACAACTTGTTAGGGACCCGATGGGCCACATTTGTTTGGGCTGAGGGAAAAATGTTTTATAGAACAGGTGTTTGGTTTTAATCAATTCTGGAAATGTTTCCCTCTCTATGTAAAATATTCCCATGCATATATATTTGTATGTATGTATTAAGGCTGGGAATACTACTGCCATAACTCACTGTGTGAACTTCTTTGTAGATATGCTTATCTTATAAGTTCTTTTATTTACTATCAAAGCCAGTCTCAACATTTTAAGATTGACCTATTAAATTATATCCAGAATGAATACCATTTGAATGCCAAAGATACTGACTTTTCTTCTAGCAGAAAAAAAGTTTTAGAAAGTAGGATTTTCAAGTTTTAAACATCTCTTGCAAATTCTTTTGGTACTTTGTGTTCTGATTTCATGTAATATACTCTGTCCTCTTTTATAGCAATGCAGGATTCTGAAGTCAAACTGGAAGGAGAGATTATTTCTGAGAGAAAGAGCACATAAGAAAGTTCACTAAAATCTTAGCTTGTTTTGTAATTGAGTGGGTTTTGGTGTCCTTTTTCTTACTTACACAAATGGATGGGGTGGCAGAGGGAGGGTCTTCCTGCTTCCTTTCTAGAGGGTTAGCCTGTACTCTGGCTGGCCCTTGGTAATTTCTGTTTCAATTTTGAATCTGTATCTTTTCATCACCTATTCATTTCAGAAAAATTAGCGGTTTTGAGCAATTTTTTTAACTGCAGTTACTCTTCCCTGTTGGTACAGGAGGATAATTTTTGATCCCACTTGGAAAGTACAGGTCCCTTTTAATCAGCTGTATTTTTCTCTGTGTCCTTCAACTAGGGAAAAAGTTTTCTGGTAGGTCTGACATTTCTCCTATTTGTTTTGTACCTTAAGTCCTGGCTGTGGCTAAAATGTGCTAGCATGCTAAGGTTCCTTGTTTTCAAAAACGTTTCTGTCGCCTCTTAAAATTCTTGATGGAGAGAAATTAAGAAAGATTTGTAAGTTTTTAGAAACGCTATTTTACCTGCTGGGAAAGTTACAGTGCTTCAGATGATGTAAGTGATAAATGCAATCCCAGGCAACCTACAGGTTAACAATGACCTTTTGATTGACCATGGAAGCACATAAAGTCTTAATAACTGAATCCATACATAGACAACTTGTAGACCATTGTAGTTAGTAGTAACTGAGGGCCATTATAGTCTGATGGGTATTTGGAGGCTTGTATAAAATGAGGTGGCTCTTTCAGGCTAAACTTGGGATGACAGATACCTGTATCTCTATGGGTTGACAGATACCTATATCTCTATAGATTCTTTTATTGGCAAAGGCACAACTCAGCCAGGATTGATGTAAATTGTCTTCATGTTAAGATCATAAATAAGGGCATACTTCATTCTTTGGCTAAACAAAATATTTCATTAATTTTTTTTTGGTTTTTTTTTTTTTTTTCAAATCAGGAATACAAGAGGAGAACTGATACAGATATGAGTTCCAGAAAAACATTTCAAAAAATAGATATAGACATCTGACTTGATCAGCATTCATTAGTGTAAGACAGAAAGGCCTTTCAGATTGGAATTCCAAATTATTGATTTTGTATTTAATTTGCTGAGCGTCAGGAAAATCTCGAATATATTTTAATTTTAAAGGGAAATTTCAAATGTCACTGCAGGCCAAATATAGAACCAGCGCTAATAAAAGACCTCTGCTTTTTTCTTTGTACACATATGCATACATACTTCCAATGTTCTTTCTTTTTTCTCTTATGCTGTGTTTGCTAAGGAATGGACTAAGTTCTGTTTTCTGATGATAATTACCACACAGTGGGATACCTGGACTTTTGGGGCTTCCTTAGATTACTTTGTTTTTTTTTTTCTTCTTCTTCTCTTATGTGAAGCTGAACTAATAAGATTGTCTTTCTTTGCACAAGAGAAGAAAAAATGTTCATTATTTCAATTTATCAATGTTTTAATTTCTACAAGCTTGGGAGGTGATAGAATTTAACAATAAGAGTAGTGGTTTTTTCTGAAGCATTTGTTAAGGGAATAAAGACAAGAAAAGTATTGAGTCATAATTCTGATAAGACATAGGGTGGAGCGCTGCTTACTTTCTTGACGATCCTTCTTCAGCGAAAATCTGAAAGCACAAAACCAGTCATCTCACCATTTAAATCAGCATATAATTTTATGGAGAAATTTCTGGATACTTTGAACAATCTAAGGTTTTGTTAAAAATACTAACTAAAATTATTTCCCGTTAAAAGAAATTGTTTTCCAGTGTGTACTTATATCCACGTTACTTAAATTTTTATTATCTTTTTGTTATTTAACTCTTTGCTGTAGGCACTGTCTCTGCCTATGCAGAAGAGAAAAAGTGTTCTGTTAAATTATTCAGGTTACTGAAGGTGTTTAGGAATAACAGAATAAAATGGTTTTGAGTTTATTTAAAAAACCACCAAACCAAAAACAGTCAAACAAACCAAAACAAACTAGCTCATGTCTTAAATCTCTACACACTGAGTGTAGTAACATCAAATTATACTTAACTGATGAGTTAAACAAATTTTCGCTTCCACTGTGCATTTTCAGTGTCTAGTTTTGTACTGTGTGGGTATTTCAATGAGCCAGGCAGATTTATAGTAAGGTGGGGATTGATAAGATGGTGAATTTGGGTTTTGAGATGGTTTAGTACTAGATCAAAAATGTCTCAACCATGTAAATGGTGAACAATCTATTCCAGTTCCAATTTGTTTAAAGCTCTGAAAGAATCGCTTTGTCCAAAGAAGGTTCAGATTGTATTGGGTGCTTTCTGCTTGCTTACACTATTTGGTATTCAGGCAAACTTTATGCTGGAATGGTGCCTCTGTCTTGCTACAGCATGAACACCTGCATTCACTCTGGTTAGATGGAAGGATGCACAAGCCTATCTTCAGGCTTGATCCATTTCAAACTGGTACTATATGGTGTGGCATTAATGAGTGCAGCATTATGGTATGAGAAGCCCATGTAAATAAACTGAACACCAACTCAGAAAACTTTTGTTGGAACCCTTAATATAAAATAGAGCAAAGCCACCTGGGTCAGCAGAAGTAAAAATAGCAGTATAGATGACAGCACCACAGTATGAGCTGCCTATTGAAGAGAACTGAAAGCTGTGTTTGTACTGGATGTTTTCTGGATTCTGCCTCAACCTTTACAAATAGATCACAGCTGGAGTATTTGCAGAACTCACATCATTGCGGCACGCTCAACACTGGCTTTTAGTATAGATCTATTTTTCCTTTTGCTGTCTGAAAAGGAATTGGGGTACAGGTAAAAAAGAGCATCTGACTGAAAATACCCAAGATAGCAGGACAATTAAAATGGGAAGAAAAGGGAGAAGATAATAGCAGGAATTAAGCAATCACCAAAGCATGGTAACCTTTGTAGCTGAGCCTGACCTCTTTGCCTTTCACCTCCCCATGTTGTGCTTATATTTTGGGAACATGTTAACTGAAAAAAGAAGAAAAAGCAGACACTAATCTAAGAATACTAAAGTAGCTCAGCAAAATGGGGTATTGGTATTGCAATCTGAATGCTATTGAAACATTGTTTTAAAATGCTAATTTTCCATTTTTTAATCTTTTTTTCCCTAACTGAGCACAGATATACCCATGAAAAATGACACTTGGCATGCGGTGATTTGGAAATCGCTGTCTGCCCCTTGATGTCTTCATCTGACAACATCTATGTGTTGCCAGGTTGCCATGACAACTAAGTACAGTTGTAATTGCGACTCTGGAAAGGTAATTCTTTCACTCAAAATGTAGCATACATTTAGCCTTTCTGAAGTTTCAACAAACCATCTTTTAATGACAAGTATTTTGAAAGGCCTGAATGAGGTAGTTTCTTTGATGTCAATTTTTTTTTATTATCTCATATAGCTTAACTAGATAGATATGTTGGCTTTTATTCAGTGGAGTCTGTATTTTTTAACCTTTTTATGCTTTATTTAAGTTTCAAATGTATGGTATCGACATGGTGAATCTGAAATTAACATATGAAAGCAAAATACCACATAAAATGTTCATTTACTTCTGTTGGCAGTTCTGAAAGCAGAAGATCTTGATACATTCCTCATACTTACCATCCTTTGGGTTACATCAAAAGAGTTTTGTTGTATGGCTGACTGTATTTTCTGAACTTAAAAAAAAAAAAACAACAACAAAAACAAACCAAAACCACCAAAAAAAGCACACCCGTCAAAACCAAAAGATAACTCCAAATGTTTCTACTCAGCAGGCCACATAGGCTTTATAGTACCACAAAGGCAATCTTAAGAATCATCAAAACTGCAGTAATTCTTAAGAAATTTCCACCTGATTGGGGCAGGGGGGAGAAGAGTCGGGGATTACGTGTGCATAGCTGAGCCTTATTATTCATCTACAATCCTGGGTACTGAGAATTGGCAACATGTAGCTGTGTTTTGCCCTGTTGACAGCCTGACCGGTCTTCTCCATCTATGATGATCTACAGTCTCTCACCATCCATTTCCATAGCACAGGGAAAGTAATATGTTAGTCAACTACACCACTTTGTAGTAGTGGAAAAAGCCACCTTCCTTGGATGTTTTGGTTGTCATTTAGGGCTAGAATACTGGGTTTTATACTCTCTGAGGGGTATAAACTAGCTCTGGAAAGTGAATGTAGCCCTAAGCTTTCAACATTCATTTCCTCAAACTGTGGTACTGCTCCATGAGGACATGGTAGGAGCATTTCTGTAGATTGCTGAGTTCTTGCTCACTAAATGATACTACTGTCACTTGGGATTTCTGGGATAAATTGGGCAACTTCAGTCTTCAAATCTGTTAGAGCTTCAGTGAAAGCTGAACATAAATAGTGTGGGTTTAACTTCATATGCGATAAATGCCTGCATTTAGCTGCTTATTTGTCTCAGCAATCCACAACACTAAAATCACCCTCCATAAGACACACACAGAGATGTTTGTGGGGTTTGTTTTTTTTTTTCTTCCCTGAAAAACAAGAGCAGGGTGGGGCTTTGAATTGTGTTTTGAAAATCACGTTGGTTTTGCTACAACAACTTTGACTTTTCAGCGTAAACTTCAACTGTCAGCTGAAAAATACTTTAAATGGATCGAGGCCAATCACACTCCTGATACATTTTATTTTTATAATAGACGGTCTTCTTGCAAGTCTAGACATCTGTGATCATTTCAGAAGGACAGGTCCTCTGAAACAGTTGTGGCATTATGCCATCTGATTTTTTTTTTTTTTTTAATCTGTTCCTTTGTGCTTGAAATTATTCAAAATGGTTTTTCTTTGGCTTTTTTTTCATTGCCTCCTAATGAATCAGAGGGCAAAACTATGGTATCCCTCAGCAAAACAGAACTTGTATATTTTGAAGCAAGTCACAGATGTGTCCCTAGAGATGACCTAAAGCTCATTGTAACCAAACTACTGAGGCAGGCTTTTGATGTTCTAACACACAACGCAGTGGTATAAATTGCAGAGAAAGAATCATGATTGTTTAATTTGAAATAATCCTTTTATCTCTGAGGCCTGTGCTTTGCATAGATGTGCTGTATTGTTTGAGCATTTTGTGTGATCTGGTAAACAGTGTTCTAATTGTTTTTGCAGATCACTAGTTTAAAAAACCAGGCACACCTCCTATGCAGGGTAGAAAACAGCCATTCTGTGATTAAAAGACATTGAGCAGCAAGCACATAACCATACCAGTTGGTAAGGCAAGTGGAGCAGGAAAGGGACCACAGCAATCCTCAGTGTCTCTTTGTGTATCTTATTCTGAATGTTAATAGAGAGAGATGTTCTAGCGCCTCTGGATAAACATACTAAGGTGTGCTGGCATAATTCAGCTCAGAATTTGCTGCTTAGTATATATGAAGTGTTTTATTTGAAAAGTTAATTTTCTGCAATGTAAATGTAGCTAATAAGCCCTCATTTACTTCTTTCTATAAACTTTAAATATTCCCTTTAGCACACAGGAAGATCAGCTAGGGCCTTACCTCCTGGTTTTTGGTTTATGCTGTATTTGTTACTTTTCCTTTTCTGAAAATACTGAAATCTAAAAGCTGGCCCAGTATTCTTGCAGGAAAATGGGTTGTATGTGTTTTGAAAGCTAGTTATGACCGTGACTTTGAATTCTTATCCCAGTTGCCGCTGTTTCCTGGCAGAGGCACTATGTTGTGCCATCAAAGTTTAGGAGTTATCACAATCCTGTAGCAACTCCGCACTGTTGGCGTTTACCTACTGGACTGCTGCGCTCTGAATCTTCTCTTGGCATATGAAGTGACAGGATTCTTTCTTCATTTGCTTTTCTTCTTCTTCTGTTTGAGTAAAAGTTCTTGCCTTCCCATCATGAGAACTGTGCTTTCAGGCTCAGCTGGAAATCACTTACATGCTCTAGTACTCTGCCCTTTGAATGCTCCATATTTACAATTTACCTTTTCAGGGGTGCATGGTAGGCTATAACATACAGATTTGCTCATGTTGCATAGGATTAGAATGTAACTTTTTCTTAACTTGCACAAGAAATGCAAAGAATAGGAATCCCTTTAGTGTATTTTCTCAGTTGCCTCAAGGTCCTTCAGAACTCTCCTCCAGTTTTAAAGCCACTTGCTTTCACCCTTTGTCTGACGCTGTACTTAGACAGGACACCACCTGCTAAGAAAGCACTTTCTGTATGGTGCCAATGCTCATTAGGGGCTTAGTTCCTTTATTGTACACTGGTGACTTCTTCACTGAGACTTCAGCACCCCTTTGCACAGAACCTTTGACAAACTGGTTGCCCATTGAGGCAGCTTGCTCGGCCTGCCCACTCTTGGGTCAGGGCAGCAATGTTAGAGTTAACTACTTCACCTCATCCTGCTTCCCACAAAGGTATGTTACGGTCCCCTTTCCCACAGACACACACTCCTCCTTAAAGCAATTACATGTCAACATTATAATGGTGCCAAGAATTCATAAATTATATATAGAATGCCTGTATCATCATATTTCTCCTTTGTCAAGGAAACCTCATTAGGATAGAGGTGAGCTAGTCCCCTGAGTGCCTTTCTGATGTTCTGGCATCTCAGTCACAACACACCTGCTTATAATCCTTATTAATTGAGACTTGCAGCATTCATTCTGTGTATAGCCCCCTATCATGAAATTGTTTTAGATCAGTTTTCATCTACCCTGTGTAAATCTCCTTTCTCATTACATGTGGGAAAGCTGTACAGAAAGAAGCATTCATAGCTCCCACCTCTCCTAAAGTTCATTCATCCATGAAATCTGTTTTTCACACATGAATATTAAAGAAAAGGATTTACATGAGGTAGATGTGAATTAACCTGTAATGCTTTTGCAAACCTCTACATCTGTGTGATCATTGAGACAAATAGGTGATTGTGATAGTTTGTAGGAAAGAGAAGCCACTTATGTGTAGTTTTGCCATTGGTGTAGAGCCTTCCTGGGGAAGTTTGGAGTCCAGAGCGTATTTGTCTGCTTGTCAGGTGAGACTTCTAGTTAAAAGATGGTAAAGACTGTATCTTTTCTATTGTCCATGCAGCATATATGAAGAAGTTAGTTGTTTCTCACATAGAAATGTGATATAGAGATAGGGCCTTGCATACTCTGTAACAGTTCAGGTCTTGAATATGCATACTGTGATGAATACAGTCCTCGCAGCTTTTGGTTATAAATGTGGAAACATGGGCTAATCTGTAAGAATCAAACTTTCAAAATGTATGAGCCTATAAATCTAAGAACCCATTTTGGCAGTAGAAAACGTGTTTGAAGGGAAAACAGTGTTTAAATCAGAGGGTCACACAACATTTTCTTGAAATCATAATTCAAGAAAGAAATTTATGCTAATTAGTGTTTAAATCTCTCATCTTGTCAGCTCTATGTGTGGTGCTTTGTTTGAAGTGAAATGTTTTTTGACACAGCCTTCCTAATGCAAAATTTGTTTTCCTTAGTTCTTTGATGTTGTTGTTAAAGGGAAAGACATAAAAAACCCTCTTCTCTTTAGCAATAGTAGTAAAGGAGGGGAATTGATTTGATATTCATATTAAATTCTCTGGGGCTTTGCATATAAAGCATCAACAGCTCTGACCTATCTTTATCAAGAATAGAGAAAAAATGATTTATTTTTTGTATTATAGTAGCACCTAGAGGCTCCTTTCAAAATCGGTTTTATCATATTTGACATTATACATGTTAATGAGCATCTGTCTTCCAAAAATTACAAACAGGCCAGGCAAAGACTATAAGGAGAACCAGTGTTGTGGTAAGCTGAAGGGAGGTACCCAAGGTCATTCATAGATCCGATGCAGAGCTGGGAAAAAATGCAAGGTTACAGAGAGTAGGACGCAGCCCAGCACCCTCATCCCCACCGGTGTACTAGTGCCAGCACAGCTGCATTTGGGGGTTTCTGGGGTACCAGATCTCATAAACCCTGCTGGACTCCTTAGATCAAACTCTGCCCTGTCTGGAGAGCTTTGTGGAAGTGAATGAGGCAATGGCAACATCAGCTTGAGGTGAGCTGGAGGAGGAGAAAATGGCCACAGTAAAGGCTTCCTACAAGAGCATCGGTACTGTACTGAATTGCACTACTTCTGTACTATATGCTCTTAATGCAGTGTAGTAAAAACACATGAGCTTGCTTGAAATGCTGTGATAGTACAGTGCATTGTAATCTGCTGTTCATCTTGCACCTGGCAGATACATAAGCCAAAATATTCCAGGTGTAAGTGAAACAGAAATAATATAATATGCGCTATGAAATAATAATGTGAGGGTATGTTTGTTGAGGAGTGCGTGTGTGTGTAGACATCGTATAAGTCATAAATAAACCAAGATTATATAATATCATACACAAAAGCAGTGTTAAAGTAGCCTTATTAAGGTCATAAAATTTAGTTTTCAGGAACTAGGAGATGTTGTTGTGAAGGTTTTCTTCATGGTCTCCATTTAATCTTCTTGTGCATATACGTTGTAGTTATATTGCATACACTATGTTTATTCACCTCCAAATTCTTAATTCGTTCGGGAAGGATTGTTCCTTTTTTCTTCCCCTCTCTTGTTCATTCTTTGTGTACAGTCCCTGTACCTGCTTTACTGCACGTTATTGAAATACTATTCAGATATAACAATTTACATCCTTGTGAGTTTTCTAAGGTGTTTTATCATTACACAATCCAAACATTTAAATGTTAATAGACCTATCAACAATACTATTGTGAAACGATATTGGTATCATTATCCTTATTTAAAGATTAGTTTTTCCAGAGTTTTATCACAGAAATCATCAAAAATGCTGGTTTATGAGTAGTAGGAAGTTCAGAACTAAGGCAAATAGATTACGGTCAAAAATAACGAATAAGTTTATTTGCCTGATCCGAGATGTCTGGGATCATGCTTCTCAGGATACTGTTTGGTTCAAAATACAGCTCGTGCTTGGATCCACAGCTAAGAGGTTTGGACCTACATCACTTCTACAAATAAGAACCAGTGTCTTTAGCTGAGACCCTAGACAATGTGAAACGCAAACATTTAAACATCTATGAAATTTAAGGTTCTGATTTGTCCAGTATTCTGACTTCTCACACAGTGAATATGTAAATGCAGAATTAAATTCACCATGGCAACATCCTTCAGACATGTTTGGTTTTTTTTTTTTCCCCCTTCCCTCTCTGCAGTATGTATCCAGCTTTTGGGGGAGGTAGGGGGAACCCCAAGCCTGAAACAAATGACACAAGAATTTTGTGGGTGTTAGTAATCTTTATGCATCCCCGAGGGGAGGTACATGATATCCAACCCCATTTCACATATAGAGTGAAGAAAAACAGTATCTGGTCAATTTTAAAGAAATACAACGCAGTTAGCAGCCAGTATGACACATCTTGTTTATTATCTGCCTTATGTCATTGTCAGGAATGGAAACTGTAGGACTACCCGCAAATGATGACTGAGTTAATAGAACACCCAACAATAATGGAAGGTTATTTTTCTTTAGGTCAAAGGGAAGATACTGAAGGATTGGTGGGGGTGGGTCTTGGTTTTGGGTTTGTGGTTTGTTGGTTTTTTTTGGTGGTTTTTTTTTTTGTGATGTTTTGGTTTGGTTTGTTTTTTTCTTCTTGAAGCACAGTACAGAAGACAGTTGCTCAGTCTTAGAACCAGAGGTCTTTTTTAAATAGCCTGTATCCTAATTTAATTTGTCTATATGAGCATATCGTCTTCCATTTTAAGAAGAAATTAAATTTTGGTAGTGCATAATGGAAGTTTTACAGCTTTTTCTCTGAAACTAAATATAACAAAAACACTAAAAAAAAAAAAAGTTATGTAAACTCTGGGTGTAACTTTTCTTAAATTTTTTTTTTTTTTTTTTTTAAAGTCTGATGACTCTTGAGTAGGTACAAGATATCATAAGTTGGGGTAAACTAAGCCTGATCACCAGATCTGAAAAACTGAAATCAACACTAAAATAGGTGCTTCTTCTCTATACATAGCACAGAATTAGCTAGAATGTGGGATACATCTGAAGACTACTTCAAATGCTGTGTTTATATTAAAGGATGTTTCATTTCCAGTGTTTTAAAATAATAATCAATTGCATGAAACTTTAGATTTCTAGATGAATTGGTTTATTCTGTCTATATTATTAATGATGAATTGCAGTTGCAAAGTTTGCTTATATTAATGATGCATCTTCAGTCTATAAACAGCTTCCAGCAAATATTTGAAAACAGCAGTCAAATCTGTTGGTATTTTCCATGGATTAATTTGTATTGTATGACATCTGATTTTCTGCTCAAAAATTTCCTCTCAAAATAGCAATTATTACAAGATGAACTTTGTGTAGAATATCTTTTATTAAGAAACCTGATAATTATTGGTTTCCTTATGATATTAAAAATTTTCCTTTATCAGCACTATTGTTAACTTGACAGTTTGGAAATTTTCAGCCCTCCCTCACATTCTAAGGCAGCCCTAAATGTAGTATGATAGTGCTGGAGAGCAGCGAGTGTAGAGAAACCATCTGATGGAGCTGTCTGAAAATCAATGATATTCATTAAAAATAAATTCTAATATATACATTGCTACTTGCAGATATTTTCTCTCCTTGGATTAGGTTATGTTCCATTTGGGTGTTTCTTCCTTCTTTGCTTGCTGCACCCTGTAAAAATGTTACAGCGTTCGGGCTATTTTAATAATCTTTTAAAGTACTTCTAATACTGTTGTTTAGGTGGTCTGCAGCGGAGTGTTATTAGTCAAATGAGCCATTTCCCATGTTCTAGCAATAAGTGTAATATTTAAAGATATAAATTGCACCTTTCATTTTGTGTCGGTGTTACACTGTTATTTCAGTATATGAGTAGTCTGGGAAAGCCGTAAGTCTCACTTCCATAGGAAGAAATTATTTTTCTGATCTCCAGGGCACACCTCTGCCAGCAGTGCGCTTCGGAGTGTGTGTGGGGGGGTGGTGCGCTCTTCTGTTGTTTTCCTCTCATGTTGTGTGTTTGTGTCTTTCAGTCTATGACTTCCACTTCGGTCAAGGGCAAGCTTTGACGAGGCTGTTCCTCTCTGTGACTGGAGTTAAAGGCTGTCTGTTTGGGCCTGAAGGAACTCATTTTATTGTTAATATGGTATGTCAAAACATTCGTACAGTCATTGTTCACAGATTCTTTAATATAGCACTTTGGGGAAACTCTAAAAGTAAGTAAGCAAGCAAGCACAGAAGATCACTGATTACCACCAGCAATTACCACCAGCCCCATCCGCCTATGGAGCCATATGAACACCCATTGTCTGCAGGAAATACGCAGTTGTTCAGCTCTTGCTCAGCCGGATTCAAAAAGGTCATTTTGTCAGACTGAAAACATCACTGTTAGTGTGACCGTTTAGATGGCAAGGAAGTTTTCCTTCTTGTCATAGGGTAATATGTTAAATAGAAAACGTTAGTAATGTCAACCTTAAAATAAAGGTTTTCTGTGTATTTTTTTTTTTCTATGATGTAGCAAAAGACCTGCCCCTTAAAGGTCAGGTACTCCTTGGTAGCATTTTGATAAGCAAACTTTTTGATCACTGCAAGATCAGTTTATCTTAGTAGCACCAAAAATATGGCTATCTATCCATCTTGGACCTTTCCCTGCGTCCATCATATTGCCACCAAGTGCTGCCCATTTCTGAATTAGTGAGAAAATGATGGATCTGCCAGAGCGATTTAAAGATCTAGGAAGTCTAGCCAGACAGGAGGGGTATTCTAACAGCGCTGGGGTTGCAGCAGAAAAATGGTTGTGCTTGTTCTCAGATTTATCTTTTGCGACATATAGTTATGCTGAAGGTCTGTGTGTATTGGCTTGCTTTACCTGACACCTATATGTAAATCTATTTGTGTCCGTAGATAATTCCTTAGTATTTCATTTGCCTGCAAGCATAAAAACTTCAGGAACATGTTACTTTTCTCTTTGATAGTGTTGGAAACATAGGTTCAGGGCTTTTAGTCTCTGATTAATCAGGAGCATAAGAAATTTTTTGCAGGAAGCCATGTGAATTTAGTTAATTGCATGTGGAGAATAAATCCGTATTCTAAACACAGCCCTCAAAGGCCCTAAGTTCAAAGGTACCCATGCTGCGCCTAGGTAATTCAGGCCAGTATCCTGTGTGGAATATGTATATTACCTTTTAAGCTAAAAACTCATGTACACTTGAAGCTAATATTGCTAGTGGCTGTGCAGGTCAGAAATAATTTAGCCTTTGTATTACATCAGTATGCTCTGTCGTGAAGAATTGAAATAGCTATAATTTTTCTATTCATGAGCAAAACTAGTAAATTCTATGACTTTTTTAATTGGTTCATTGTGGATTTAAATTCCATAAAAAATTTTAGGAGGTGCTTTTCTCGTATTGTCCGTATATTTCTAGTACTGACAATGTGACCTCTGGTTTGCCTCTTCAATGAAAATGTGGCTAACAAAATATATCTAGATATTTATACAGATAGATCTAGATATTACAAATATATATTATTACATATTCAATACATTAAAATCTAGCGGTAATTTTAAAAAATGCTATGAATATGACTGACTGTATCTGTAGAAATTATATCATGCTTCCGTATTTCTGAACTTTATGGGGGAAATATTTTGCATTCTGAAACTCAGAACACTTGCTCCTATCATTTAATACTTTTGCTACGGAATTGTATGAAGGAAAAAATAAAACTAAATGCATCTGAAGCAAGTATACAGAATTAAGAAATAATCACAAGATAATGCTTTAATGCTTTATCATTTTGTGGGTTATTGACCATTTAACAGTCATCAGTTTGAACCACTCCAGCCCAAGATAGCAAAGAATTTTATACCTGTCAAGCTATTCAATAATGAACTGGAGCACTGGCCAACTCACTTCAATCCCCAATGTTTCACTGGTAGCCTTAATACATTAAATCTTGAATTACGTTTTTAACAGCTGGAGAGGTATTTTTATGAATTTGAATATGGTACGTTAGCTGTACTGTGTTTCATGCTGACCTTGTCTCCTTTGGACAGAATGGAAAGGTGTGGAGTCATGGGAGGTTGGTGGGGATACTGTACACAGATGTTAATCTCAGTAAAATGATTTTTTTTTCCCTTTGAAAATGGTCGTTTTGTCTTTCTCCCACTTTATGGCCAATGCTGATTACATTTGTAGTTAGTAAGCCTGTTACCTAGCAAATCAGAAATTAGTTCAATTGCTCTTCAACTTGAAAACTGAATAAACGCATGAAAATACTGTATCTGAGTATTCAGTTAGTAGAAAGAGGCCTCGATGCAGGGTTTAAATTGCAGAGTTTCTGAAGCTTTATTAAAAAAATAGGTGTTTATTTTCTTCTGGGGATGGGTTTTTAATGTTTTTGGGTCTTTTCAGCCAGTTTTTAAGGCAACTATTTGGAATTCAATCTGCCAGATAAACAAGCAGAGGAGTTTAAAGGAAACTTGCCTTTTGGTGTCTCAGGAAACTTGAAGATACTTTCCCTCTTTAATCCTCTCAGACTAAAGGAGCTAAAAATATGCAGGGAATGGATGTCCTGGCACCCCAGAGAAGGAGAAAAGCTGCATCTCTTTCTTTTGTCAAGGAAATGCTCCTCTGTGGGCTGGAGGGAAGGAAGTTCAAGTGGAGAGAGCACACTTGACATGAGCAAGCAAATGTCGGCTTCTGCGGTTTTCTCCTTTATGACCACTGATAGAAGGCTTTGATTTGGAAGAGTACATCTGAAGGTGCCTTTACCTATGCAGTTGTGGATTGCAAATCAGAAGAAGAAGGAGCAGCACAGATTTATATTCTTTGGGTAGATTGAATGAGGGAGATCCAAAGGCCCTTAAGCTTCAGTTAAAATTCCTGGAAGACAGAACAGAGTCTGGATCTTGTGTCTCTGAAAGCAATTAGGGTAGCTCGTGAATAATTTTGTGTCAAATGATTTTTGAGAAAGCACAGTCCTCAGGCTCAAAGACTTTAAATCTTGATTAGATTCAGGCCTTGTGGGCTGGGCTTGAAATAAGTTTATGTATTCAGTGCTAGAAATTAAAAGAAATTGCTGTGTCTTGAAAAATGAAAGTCAGCATTTGTTGAAGGATCCCTTTAATGATATTCCTAGTCTAAATTTTTTTTTTTAAATTCATTCAGCATAAGCTTCCCTGATGTCTCCAAAAAAAACCTTGGTTTAGTTAATTGGCTGCTGAAAGTGAGCAAGCTCTTACGTAGTTGCAGCGTGACTCTTCCAGTGATAAGATGGGGAGCAGGGTGTATCCTCTATGCAGAGCTATCAGGACGTGCATATTGCTGCTGACAAGACTTGCTGCACTTTCCACTATAATACTTGTTTTCCTTCTGTCTATATTCCAGGCAAGCACTGAATGTTTGTATGTGTTTTCACGCACAGCTCTGTCAGCATATTTTGTCGCTATGCAAGCCCCCCTTAATTCTTTGCAATAGCTGCTAAACATCAAGCAGCAAAATGTTTTTTTGCGATGAAGGTTAGATGACAGTGATTTGTCTGAAGCCACCAAATCATTTTTCAGCTTTGGCCAGAAATGGATTTTTAAACTAGTTCATGGTGATAGACTGACAGAGTAAATTGTACAGAAGAGGTGATATTAAAGTAATAATTTGGTAATATTATTCTTGTTTTGGACTGCATATCAAGTTGCAATAGAAATTATGGTTAAAAATGGTTTAAGAAATCTTTCATTAAACAGAATTAAAAGGCTGAGAAGTTCTGATCAAATTTAGTTGCATGATTTTAAAGACTTTAGAATAACTTCACTATCACTTATTTAAGAGGAGGTAGGTCCTTTGTGAAAAATGTTATTAGTGGAGTCCTTGAAGCAAGTGCTGGAAAATGGCTTTTCCATTACTTTAGAGGTAACATTAAAGTACCATGAAATTCAGAGCTTCTGGTTTTATCACAGACATTTTTATACCGGTATTTAAGCATTTCCCTTATAGACCTTATATCTAACAGTCAGCATTTTAAGAGAACTGATATACCTGGAGATGGATCACCAAGTGATCATTAAACAGCAAGTTACAAATCCATCAGATTTGCTAAGCATTGTAGATGCTCGTATATCATTAACTGATATTACAAACATATTTGGGTTTAATTAAAATTCTAGTATATATAGAACTTGCTTTTGTAAAAGGAAGTTGTAAATTTAGCTGACCTGAAGACAGCTCTTGGATTTTTTTTCTTTTTTTATTATTTTTTCCCAGTTAAGTGGGCCTTTACAAGTTAAATGAAATTATTTGCTTAGCTCTTATATAAATTAATAAACTTCCAGAGATCATTCCAATTATTGTACTTGGTCACGATAGGAAATTTTCTTTCCTGTTGCTGTGTCACCTGCAGTCTATAGAAGAAAAGATTTGCATTTTATTCCTCCCTGGTGACAGGTTATAAGAAAGAAGAATTAGTAGGTAAAACGGAGCAAGTCTGAAATAAAGCACTTGTGCTGACTGTCCACCCTACTATCAGTTTCCCTTTGCCAGCAAATTCAGTGAAGCAATATTTTTTCAGACCTGCAGATTATTTAAGGTAGCTGTGGCTGATGACTCCAAGAACACGGCTGCTAACACCTGGGTTATAAATAGGGGTAACTGCAGAGGAAGAGCAGAGACATACCTGTCTCCAAGCCAAAACATTTTACTGAAGGAGCACGTCCAGAAAAAACAGACTAGGACAATGGGAACAGTTTCAAAGAAATATGCTTAAATGGCACTGTACCAGGGCAGGGCAAGAGGGCTTGCAAAGTAAGAGCAAACACTTTGCTCCATATCCAGAGCTATGGCTTACAGGAATCCAGAATGAGGGAGGAGCTGGGCAGCTCAAGAGGTTAGAGGGGCATTGCCACGCATCTTGCTATGGCACTTTTTCTCTCTTAAATAAGGATAAAGGAACATGGTATTACAAGCCTCTTCCTTTTGTGAGGTATTTGAGTGCCTGTCTAGTATATGAGGCAGATCTATTGTTCTTTTCTTCAATTACTGGTCAGAGGATTGCTCTTTGAATATTACTGGTCAGTGTTAATGTTACAGAAAAATATAGTATATTACAGTGTTTTGTCATCTTCTCTCACTGTGATAAAGGACAAGGCACAGTGAAGGCTGGTCAGTGCTTGGTTGGAAAATCTATCAGGAGCTTGAGATGATTCATAGGACTGGTTGGTGAAGGCAAAGGGGGATAACGCAAATGACTGCGTTAAGAGCATGTTACATAAAGTTTATTCTCTTGGAAAAGTTGTAAATCTGAGGTTTGATCACTTAAAAGTTTTGACATTCTATTTCACCTTTCATAAGTTGCTTTCAGAAGTGACAACTAGTGATGTACAGACCAAATTTGACGTTATGTAATTGTCCTCTGACTATGTTGCAATTCTTGTAAAACAGTGTAATCACATCCTCTCCCGAAATATGGTCTGGTGTTACTGCATTTTATAAAATAATTGTTCCTTCTTTCCTAAAGCATAACTATTGAAGGGCAAATAGGCAAATTGCTTCTGACAGAATAATTTTAGGCAAACTAGCAAGGAAGTAAGGTTGCCTAATGCTTTCCATTATTAAAGTCTGCTTCCTGTAGCTTATAGTTTTGCCAGACTTAAATTTCTGGTTTGGAGTTTTCCATGCTTGATCTCTGTCTTAGGACATTTTTTTATCCACATTAAAAATGAAACTTGAGACCGCAGGTATAAAATCTTTGCACTGAACAAGGTTTACAAGTATTACATACACCTATAATTATAAGACCGGATCACTGGAAATAAATTTGGTTTGAATTGGTGACCTTACTGTTAAAATTTTGTGAACTCTTGCACACTTTTAACAAGGTGAAGCATTTCAATAAAATTAATGCGGCAGTCTTGTATTTGGATAATGTAAGAAGTAACTGAGAAGTGACGAGTTATCAAATATTACATTATGTATAATGTTCTTTCCAGAAATTTGAAGTTAGTTCTTAGTATGATGAAGTCATAACCTTGAAAGGAGTTAATCTGTTCAGTCACCAACAAGCTAGGGGAACCACCCAGAGGAAGAGCAATGGCCTCTATTTCATGACATTCTTTCATTTGATCATGTCATTGTAGTTAGGAGACAAAGTTATCTAGATTTAATAAATTTTCATGTGCTATGAGACCATATGAAATGTCACTTGGAAATATATTTCCAATTGACTTAAATTTAAATACCCTTTGATGGATGAAAAACTCACAGGCAGTAACTCAGAACTACTGAATGATCAATGACAGTGCACTGACTATAGGAAGTAGGATCTATTGAGGGCATCACTGGTCGTTGGTAGCCTTGCTTATACTGAGTGAAGAGTTTCAGTAGTAATTTCTTGGGAAAAACACCACATATTTATAAAACACGTTGATTACACTAAACTGAAGAAGAAAAAAATGGAACACAAAGCGACTATTAATACAGATGGGCAATAACAAATTTAGATTTGTTATACAGCATAGGTAAAAACAAACCATGCAGTTTTAGTTTAAAAAAAAATCTTGTCGTGGTGGGTATATCTCTTTTTGTAGTAAGGATATAGTTTAGCACTATCAGGCTCTGGTGCAACAGCATCAAAGCTGGACAGCTTGGTATTAGAAAGATGTGTGCTGAAAGAGGAAATCACTAGTTGAACCTATGATAGTAAATCATTGATTAGAGATTGATCTCTGGCTTGCAGAATAAAGAGGTCCAGAGTGCCTCAAGTCCACAGCATTCACATTAATCCCCCCTAGACTGACTTGATGGTGTTCCCACCATGTACACGTTGGTGTCCTCGGGACTACATGGGGCACCCTTGTCACTCCCAGACATACTTACATGAGCATTGGGTGTGGGACAGAAGGGCAGAAGTTCCCTTTGTAACCTTAAATAGAAGGCTAAGTGACAGCCCACCAGAGTGGTGGTTTATGGCATAATGTCGAGGGCATGACAGACAGCAGTAGTCCGCTTCTCCAGCAGGAGAGCTGGTCCTGGCAGAAGGTGACATTAAGTGGTGCTGCCTTATTCATAGTGCCCCTTGGAACGAGAAGCCGAAGCAAGTCCCCACAACCTCACCTCAATTGTGTCTGAGTGAACATTTTCTTCAAAGCAAGAGACACAGATAGTCAGCAGGACATGACCTGTGATCGAACTAGGAATCTGTGTTATTTGATGGCATACATGTATCCTCACAATTGTTTGTGTTGACTGGAATGGCTTTGAGTCTGATTGTTCTTTGTAACGATATATAAGTAATGGCCTACAAAGAAAGATTAGTAAATATGCTAAATTAAGATAGAAAATAAGGATAGCTTTTGCTGGACTAGTTCCAAAAAACTTAAACCCGATGGGTCATTGGTCTTTTTTTTTTTTTTTTTTTAATGCATTCAGTGTCTTCCACACCATTGAGACGAATAGTGTATGCTATATGCCTTTAAAAAGTCAAGAGTGACTGTATTGCTAAAAAATTCCATCACACTCATTATTATTGTTCTTCCCAAGCTAATGCAGTTGGTGACTGTTAACCTGAGAATTATTGGGTATGGAATCAACGATGTGTGCCATCTGTAACAATTAAATTGTAACTTTAAATGGCAGAAAGCATTAATGTCTAACACTGGGTATTAATAAAAAGGTTTGCATTAGAAATACTGTAATTGACAGAATCAAGGTACTAATGAGATTTCACATCTAGTTCTATTAATTTCAAACATGTAGGGTTTGGTTTAGAATCTAAAATAGAGATCTAAATCTAGATTGATATTCCCAAGGGGGAGTATCAGTGCATGTTGTCAAATTTTAGCAAAGTAAAACTTAGGAATGTTTTCATAAAACCAAGAAAGCTTTTTTGGGTTGGGGTTTTTTTTTTTTCTTTTCATTTTTGTTTTTTTAAACCTCCACTGTATTTCTCGTTTTTCTTTTGAGAGCAGAGCTGTTGCTGAAATTAGAAGCTATTATGGGATAAACAAGAAAATCTTTGGATTTTCTAGGGGTTTAGGATTGAATAAGGGTAGACAAAAAAGTGAGTTAAGATCTTTGGTCAAAATTGCTGCTTGAAAAATATTTCAAGTACGTGATTATACCTGACCATTTCTTTTTTTATATATAAATAGGTACTTATAAAACTAAAATACTGGTCATTAAGGTCTAGCATGTTGGTTATGGAAAATAATCCATAATTTGATGCCAATATATATGATGTTATTACTGTGTATTCAGGCAGATTTTCCAGAGCTACTATTACGCGGCATTTTCTGTGATGTTTTCCTTTAAGATGCTACTTGGTCTACATGCAGTTCCCAGTAAGTCCCTTGCTGCCACATGAAAAATATATTATAAAAGTTGCCTGTGAATATGTTCATGTCAGTCACTTTGTATGAAAACAGAAATTCCATCTGAGCAGTGACCTGCAGAGAAGAGGGCAAAAGAATGAGCAGTAGGATCTATACCAATAGTATGTCTTATATCTTGAGAAGAATTACTTTCTAAGATTAATTCATTTTAAGCAAGAGGAATCACCTTGTTTTACGACCAAGTAGTAATCTCAAGGCCTGTACATTAAGTTTTGTCATTATGAAAGGAGGATTCTGAAGTCATATAAAAACACGTGACCTGTTAAAACAATCCAATGCACAAAGTCTATTTGCAAAGATTGTGTTATAAATCATGATTCATTTGTGATTGTGATCAGCATGTAGTAGAAAAAAATTCATCTTTTTCAGCGGCATATTCTTTTTATGGCCTTCTTTTTATACAGTTAAATTGCTTTACTGCTTTTTTCTTTATCTGAGTTTAACAGTTTTTACATCTGTGCTTGCATATTTTCACAGTATCTATTTTACAGCACTGAAACCTTTAAAAGAAGAAGGAAAGCTTTTTTCTTTCTTTTGTTCTTTATAGAATCTTACATGTGTGTTCATGCATTAATGTTTCAAACACAAGACTAAGTACGTAATAGTGAAGTATCACCTTGCTCATTTTTGACCCAGATTGTGGCCGGTGCCTACTGCCAGATGAGAATCATATAAAGCATCCCTAAGTCTTCTGCACAACTGGCCTGGGCTATAAGTTATAGCCCAGTGGGGAGCAAACCAGTGCTGCTAAGCATGGCTGAGAAATGAGGTAGACGCCCTTCCTCACTGCTCCTTTTCTGCTAGCCAATGTGCCTGAGCTGACACAGAGGTGGGAACGATCTGGACCACCATAAAGCTGTTGCTGATTATGTCCCTTGCCTTTGAGTTACTGCCTGATACAACCGCAACTATGCGTTTCTCCCTTGGGTTTTGTATCAAAGGTAAAATTTAGTCCTTTATAAGCAAAGGATATAGGTGTTTGCAGTCTTTGTGAAAACTTCATTTTCACTGACTGTCAAATGATTTAAAAGTACCATTCTAGTCTAAAATGTGATGACATTACAGACTTGTAACTTTCCTTTACGTGATACGAGCTCAATTGACACCCCAGGTTTTTTCATTCTTCTGTGCATGAAGTACTTGAAAATATTTTTCTCTGCCAGCAAGTGCGGGTAGCTTACAGACCCTCTGTATTTAAATACTGCATGTATTTAAGAGGGATGCCAGTTACCAAACTTCAACAGTGTAAGGAACAACAGATGGAGAGCATAATAACTTTACTACCTCGGTAGAAAGCCAAAAAGCATCAAATTGTCTGACACATGGGCCCAAGAGCACATAGAATGATACAGTTTTTTTCACTAGAGAACTTGGAATCTAAGATCTCATTTGACCCACAAAATATGAAAGGTACAACATATAGGTTGGACATATACAGTTTTTAATATTACTATGCATTTGCAGTAGCTTTCTTATTTACATTCAGATGATCACTGGAGGATCTATAACCATAATAATTTAAAAATAAGTAGTTTATAGTACTTCACTCTAAGAATCTCTGATATAGAGTACTCTATTATTGAATTGAGTAAGACTTGTAAATCTTTCACTTGTATTGTTTTGTGTGCAGAATCTTGAACCCTTCTACTGTAGACTATCAAACCAAATGTCATTTCTTCTGCATACTATGATTAACAATGTGCAGGCCTTTGAAACTTTGAGCTAAGCTTTCCTAAACATCTCAGTGCATGATTTTTCTTTCTTTTTATTCCAGTGACATGACCCCTGAATCAAATCAGGCAAGGCTTGCCTTAGAATTACTCTCTGTTGCTTTGAGAGCAAGCCAAGAAGGGATGTGTAAATTATGCAGAGAGCAAATCCCAACTGTGTGCCGTTTACTTGCACAACAAGCTCAACTTTAATTAAGCCAGGGCCTAAGATCCTTTGCCAAGATGCTTTCAATACTGATTTTACAGTTCATAGAGCAACATCCTCACCTATATGAAAGCCTTTTTTAACCATTCAAAAACCTGCCTGTGGTAGAATGTATGTGATAAGGGGCCCTCATAATTCAGTGGCTGATAGAAACACTCTATGATAAATACAATCGTTTTAGCAAATTGGAGACTTGAATTGAAAAATGCAGATTTTTAGACTTCTTCGGCACAACAGGCATAATGACTGACATGACCTACCACTATGGTGTCCGTATGAGATTATCGCCTGCTAACATCAAACTGAAAGGATTAGAAAGAGGTGACCTAAAGGGCAGGCCCAGGATTTGGAAGTGAGATAAGTTCTCATAACTCAAGAACACTGAAACTCCCATGTGAACTGTGAAGATATTTCCCAGTGAGTGGAATCCGTTCTAGGGATGCTCATTACTGCGTCAATTCTTTCCTCCATGAGGAAATAAAATATTAATCCATTTTGCTTATATTCTACAGAGCTATATATTTCAGTTCTATTACAGCTGCCAGCTAGCAACTGTGACTGTTTCACTTCAGAGGGAATGTGGGTGCTGTAATTTATATTCTAGTGTGTTAAACGTTATTTCTAAAAATTACAGGGTTTGATTTCCAGTACTAAAATTCGGTGTTGAACCTAACAAGAAAATCCATCTAAAATCTCATTTTAACAAACAAGAAATTGAAAAAAATTGATCACCTTACAAAAATTAGTGATGATTAGGTGTGTATGGCTAAACTTGTCATGTGCTGTTAGTGGTTTGGACTTAATTCTAAGTATTGAAAGAGACCAATTTCACCAGATTAAAATAAACTAGCAAGAAAATCAAAGAGAAAGAAGTTTTAAAGAAGAAATACAAATAAAGATTGGAAGGATTTTCTGATTTTTTGCCGTGCTTTTTAAAACCACTGTGCTAGCTCTGCCTTAAAGCATGTGCAGAAGCAAAACTTAGAAGAAAGAAGGTTGTATAAAAACTAGTGGTTAGTTGGGGGGTGGGCCGGGGGAAAGGTGTTTTGTTTTGTGCTTTTTTGGTGGTTTGGGGGGGTGTTATGTTTTTTGAAAATCAGACACCTCTACAATGTGCAAGAGCTCTTTATGACGGTCTCTAATGAGCTTCAACAGGTTCTCTTTGCTTACTCAGTTAATTTCTAGTTTCCGTTAGGCTTCTGGTGAGGATGGGAATTTGGACTTTTAATTAAGATTAAAGTGAAATTTTGGCTGTTGACAGTCTGTTCTGAAGATGCTACTGTATGTCATATACAGCCAAATATAGGTCTGTAATTGGATTTCAAATCCTTTTATTTATTAGCACTTTCAAAAATAGTTTAAGCTCCATTATGCCTCAGACCATTTGAATGAAGCTGTCTGGGACTTGATGGTGCAGGTTAAAATTGCAAATTGCTGTGAATCCTGGTCATTGAGCTGAAAGCCATTATCAGGTACTACTATTTCTAGCACACTGATCTGACATATGCAGATCTAGTGCATGCCGTGATATATTTTTATGTGAGATTTCCCTTTAGTGCAATCTCTGGAAACATAAGTAATAATTTAATAGTAAAATGTAACCTCTGTTTGTAAATATTAATGCCTGGTTCAGATGATATCTTCAACATTACCTTATGTGCCAGCATTGTTTCTTCTCTGAGTTTTTTAATTCCCGTAAGACACTGAACGGATTGTTTAAGATATATGTTTCTGTTGATATTTTTAAAACTCTGTATAGTACTACTGAACAGTAATAAATATTCTACCGGTTCCTTTTAATTTTCAACTCATGGTCATACAGTAATTCAGGAGATGTTAGTTCCCCACTAGGCACCCTCAGTTTTACTGAACTTTTCTCTATGTAGTTTTTTTTCTTCATAGGCTGGCCATTGGTGATCACGTAAATGTTAGGCCTGGAAATATTGTAAAGATTCAATATTTAGCTATCAGATATACAGACACAGTCTCTACGGAGACTTCATGCATTTTTGTTTCTTTCTGAAGGACTGTACACGTCTCCGTATCTGTTCCCAATTCTAGATTTTCCAGGCTCTTCAGTAGCTTTTTTATATCTTTGTTTCTAGTCATTATCTGATTCTGTCATAGAATCATAGAATCATTAAGGTTGGAAAAGACCTCTAAGATCATCAAGTCCAACCGTCAACCCAACACCACCATGCCCACTAAACCATGTCCCTAAGCACCTCATCTACATGAAATCTTCCGTAGACTCATTATTATGTCTTACTCATTAGCTTAAGCTTAGTCAAAAAAAATTGTCACGTTTTCCTTTTCCAGTCTCGTATAATTCTTGCTCCCCCCACCCAAATTTCGTGCAGTATTCTTCAATGTACTCTTTATAACTTATGACCCAACTCATCTTGACTTAGTGCACAGCGATTCCATAGCTCTCAGTCCTGTGATATTTTAGAAAATTACTGAGTTTTCATTCTTTCTGAACCCAGTTGCTCATTTCTGGATCTTGAAGCTTTGCACAAGTATTTTTTCTGTGGAGTCTACAGATGAGTCCTAGCTCTTTTCAACTTCCGAGCGCTCTGGTTTTCTTGATGTTGCTGTTTCACTCCCAACAGTCCTCCTATTTGGTCTTTTTTTGGGGAACATGTTCTCTTCTTCTGATATCCCTTCTTTTTGAGGTATTCAGTCCTTGTAAGGTAGTGTTTGAGTAAGGACTTCTAGTAGTTTATAGAAGTTTTGATAGAGATCAAACCTACTGTCTAGAGACATGTCGCGTGTTGGAGAGCCTACAGCTGCCTGACTGTGGGTGATGGATAGTTCCCATAGCCTCGTATGCCCAGATCACCAGAAGGGCAAGCTGGTTAAAAGGAACAGACAAAAGTGTAGGTTAATAGTAGCAAATATAAATAAAACAAATATGCATTATAGAAAATGTACCGAGCTTTTTAAAAGAAGCTCTATCTAGCATGTGCCAAAGAAAACTTCCCAGCATTGCTAGCACTTAAAACCATCCCTTGCAGTTCTTAAAACACCAAAGCGCATGTTGGGTGCTATGTAGTCTACAATAACATCAGCCCCCCAAAAGAATAAAATTTAGGCAGGGAATGTCTGTAATATTAATCTAGCTGTTACGTAAGATTTCTACAGGGAGATTCACTAGTCATGGAGAGCAAACAGCTTTACCCCTCAGGGCTCTGGTTCTAGGATACTGAATTTCAAAGTGAAACTTCGGAGGTATTTGCTGAGCAGAAGTCAGCCACAGCCTTGCTAATCACATTCCACTTCAAACATGAAACAAGAATAATACTGCAAAGCTCAAAAAAGAAGAGGATGATTTAAATGGTTAGGGGGCTGGCAAGTATAACATAGGAGGAGAGGCTGAGAAAGGTGGGTTTTACAGCCTGAAGGAGGAGAAAGATGGTCAGGGTTATAATTGCAATTTTCAGTTAACGTGGGGGAGGAGGGTTTTAGAGAAAGAAATTGGATTCATCTTGGAGGTGCACAGAGAAAGGACAAGTGGCAGCAGACACTTGGTTGGACATATCGGGGGGGAAATATCTTCCCTGTGAGGGTTCAGCACTGGAACAGAAGCCCAGGGATGTTGTCATCATCTCCACCCTTAAAGCTTTTCAAAACTTGGCTGGACAAGGCCCTTTGCAACTTGATCTAGCCTTGAAATTGCATCTAAACTTGAAAGTCATCCCTGCTTTGGACAGACGGTCGGAGCAGGTCACCTTCAAAAGTTGTTCCCAGCCTAAATTATTTGATGATTTTATGATTCAGTATTACATTTTCTACATGGCATTTGATTTGAAATCACATGGTTAAAAGTTCAAAATTAATAAGGTATACACAGAATAAGTTTAAAATTGCTAAACAGTGTGTGTAAACAGAGGATAATTCCTAAGGCAGTGTTTTCTAGTTGGGTCTTGTAGGAATTTATTCTTGTTCCATTGCTAATTAATATTTTTACCTTTCACCCCACTTTCTCCCCCAAAATAGAAAATACGCAATGGCTGGTGAGGAAAAAGAGAAAAGCTTTTTCTTAGTTTATTTATTTTTCTTAGTAAACAAATGCCCATAAATGGAAACAGTATTAAAATGGAAAAAAAAAAGTTCCTACTGTCAAAAATATGATGTTACCAAGAGGAAAACTGGCTGTGGGTCTTTGAAAGAAGAAAATGTCAATTCCCTTAGAGTGAAGTAAAACTCCCACCTTGTTTCTCATTAAATACCTTATATAAACTGAGAATACAATATAGAGAATAGAAATGAAAAGACATACAAAATCTTCTCTGTATATTTGAATTGCTGAAAGAGAACTCTAGTTTAAAGTAGACTTGTCTTTCAAAAATTATTATTCTTTCAGTAAACTTTTTCTAGTCTTACTTTATTTCGCTGTCCTCATCACTGTTTAAATTTTCCATGAGGTGTTGGCCCATTCTTGCATCCAAAGTTGTAACCTGTCTCTCTTCCCACCTCCCACGTCCCTCCCGATCCCTGGACTAGGGAAGGCTGGGACTGGAAGTGAGCTTTGGGGCTGGATCATGTTCCTTTTCTACTGTGGATGAGAATAAACATGGTGGTCTCATGGCAAAGTATTCACGGCCTTTAATTCAGTTCTGTTAGTTGTAATTTACTTTGTTACATGCAATAACTATATTGCCCTTAAAGGGAAGCTATGTTTAGAGAACTTGTTTTAATCCATTTGTAACTTCATTATCAAACAAAACAGTAGGAGTAGTGGGCTTATCTTAAAAGAAAAAAAGAAAAGAAAAAAAACTCCTGGGTCATTTGTGAGCGAAGGGAGGGAACACCAGAGATCAAGGAAAGAATGCAACTGAAGCGGGCCTGTCTCCAGTATTTTGCTTAGGGAGAAGAGGAGGGAGGGAGGGAGTCTTGTAATTCCTGACTACATCCTCTAACTTTCCGTGCTCTACTTAAATATTTTTTGGTTTAAAATTCAACCAGTAAGATTCTCATTTTAAGCTGTCAAACATTTATTTAAAAATTAGAATCAAGTTGTCAGTTTTAATACTTTTTTTTTTTTTTTCATTTATTTAACTCATTATAAAAAGGTAAAAGAGGGGGTAAAGAGAGAGGAAGAGAACACCCTACCAATTGTAATGACTGGCAGAAAGGTCCTTAACATTTTTATGTGAGCATTTTTATACTTTGCCATGACAATCTATAAAAAGAGAGTGAATTGATTCAGGACTGTTCACTGAAGTGCAAGTCCTTGGATGAGCCGGGATAGACATGGGACAAAGTGCTGGCGTAGTTCTTGGTCCCTTTGCTGAGCTTGTATGACGGGGAACAGGTAGAGAGTTATCCAATACTCAGGTAATGTTAGCCATTTCTTACCTCACGCTCATATGTGAAATGGATTTGAATATGCCCTAAAGAAACTATCAGGCATCTTTAGTGCGTTGGATTAAACCCAACTTAGGTCTCACAGGTATTACCAGCAGAAGGAGGGGGAGGAGGAGGGGAAAAAAAAAACAAACCTTCATAGGATTCTGCTTATATCAGGAAAAGAAACCTCCAAGAAACTAAGTTACACCCAAGAAAGAATGCCAAATTTGTGCTATAGGAAAAAAAAATTAATTCATTAAAGTGGCATTATGTAGCAGGAATTTGTATTTGGTTTGTTTGTACTTGGTTTCATTTTTCATTCATGCATCACCCCTAACCTTTAGGGTAAAAGGTATTTCACATTAGCATAAATATTAAGCAGATGCCATTTCTGCTACATAAAGAACTTTCAGCTAATCATTTTTCCATGCATTTAAATAGGAATATTAGAATGAGGGTAATTACTTCAGTTTTCCATGAGTGATCCATCAAGACATTGACTTTCACTGTGTATTGTTGCACAGGTTAGTGAGTGGAGAATTAAATTAGAAACCAGTGTTGGAATATTTGAAGGGTTTTGACAAGTTTGATATCTTTTTAGTTTTTAACAAAGTTAGGATTTTATTTTTAAAATGCACTCCCTTTTTATGAAGAGGTTATTTTGTCAGGAAAAGGTACATCAGATTGGATGATAAGGGAAAATTTTAGTTTTAAGATATGACCAGTTATATGAAGGAATAACCTAGCAGGAGTGAAATAGAGAGTGTGAACAAATAAGTTAGAGAAGTTGCTTTAAAATTAAAGATTCCAAATTGTTGTTATTGTTGTTATTATTTTATTTCACATCAAAGATATCAGTGTTGGCATTGGGGAAGGACAGTACAGCATTGTTGAAGCAAATGTAATTGTAACAAACAAGTATGACTTCAACAAAAGTATCTCTGGGAGTTTCAGATTTGGCTGTTATCAAATAAAAAGAGCTTTTATTTGCTCTTCCAGTTTTTGGCCATTGTACCCAAATAAATGTTATTTTCCAAGTCTTTACAAGAGTATTCCACATTCAAAACATCACGCTGAAAAATTTGGATTTTTATATACCAAGAGGCTAAGCAGCTGTCTCAAAAAAGGTCTCGCTAAGCTAAGCTTGTAAGGAACTGCCAAGAATTATGCACCATCATGTACTGTCCACCTTGCTTAAGTGCAAGAATGTACCATTCATCCCCTATCCAGGTACAGAAGCAATGGGGTTTTTTGTGTCCCTCTGTCTTGACTGTGTGCTTGAAAGCTGATCATCAGCTAAGCAAGTGATGGAACTTGGAAAGAAATTTGCTTTTTGAGTAAAACAGATTGCATTGCCAGAATGAAGTATCAGAGGAACTACTTATTGTATGATCACAGATCTGATATTAACAGGATGCTTTGACGGTGGTTGGAAAAATCCTAAGTAGGCATTGACTTCTCCTGCCAATATCAAGATTTATTGGCACGAGAGATATTGACTTCAGCAAATCCATGACATTATTATATCTCAAAGATTAATAAATCTTGTTACCAGCCAAAATCATAAGTCAATGTAATTATGCTTGATAATGCATGTTTTCCCTAAAGATCTCAGCTTCATATTTTACTTTCAAGAAATATCAAAATATCGAGAAAAAACAACTAAGGGAGAAGTCAGTATAAATAGCCACACTTACATTATCATAGGTCTCGTAGTCTCTGGATCTTCGTGAAAGGCACTGGCCTGTTTCTGTGCTATTTCATATGCTTTTTGAGATGGGTTGTTTTCTCTTGAAAAGTTGGACTCCTTTTCAGCAATAGGATTCAATTTTTATTGTTGAAAAATAACCAGATGACACATACATGTGTCCATGGGAACTCCTGAATTCACAGATAGTCTTGTTTCCAAATTGTATTGTAAAATATGTAGGCCTAATGGGGTAGGACGCATAGGATTGTGGTCTGTTGAAGAGACCATGTTTTATAACGCATGAAGGAAAACAGTGCTCCAGTGTGCAATTCAGGTAAAAAAATCAAAAACATGCTCCTTAATAACCTGATTTATTTTGAGCCCATTTATTGTTTTGTGGAAAAAGTAATTTTTATTTTAAAAAGACCCTCTGCCATTGACTATACCCAGGGTTTGTTTTCATCGGGTTTTTGTCTTGGATGGTGTTCTTCAAAGCAGAAGGAAGGCAGGGGAGGCCCGGGAAGGCTCCTGCGGCCGAGCGAAGGCTCGCTCTCTCGCTTGCTGTGTCCCTCTGCCTGCGGTGGGAAGGAAGCCCCCGCCATCCCTCCTGGGGACAGCATGGGACCCAGCTGAGATCTGGCAGACGGGTGCTCCCTGTGAGGGGAGTGGGCAGCAGAACTACTCAAGATTCACCATTTCTGCAGTGAATAGTTCAATACAGAAACAGCATCGCTTTGGGACTGCGTTTCTGGTTGTACAGTAATTTCTGGTTCTCTGTGAAATGTACGGTATGTAACTAGTGGTGCAGAAGCAGGGAACAGTCATGAAGATCCCTTTGCACTGGATTGGTTTTGACTTCTTTCTGGATTTATAACTGATTTTACAAACCTGAAGAAGCTTCTGTCTGAAAATATATAAACACATTTTTTTTATTTCCCAAACTATTGCATGATTTCAGATAGTTCTTTTAAATGATGCTCTTGCCGAGCTCTTCTTTCTTTTCCTCTCTCGACCGTGGCATTTTCTTTACCTGTTGACATTATCAGCATTAATAGCTTTTGTTTCCAATTTACAAAGTAAGTGGCAATCATCTTTTGTGGAAGTTTTGGGTTAATCTGTTGACTTGGAAAAATACATAACATCAAATGTATAAGCTAGGAAATTTCTGAAGAAAAACAGGAAGGTTCACAAAATGTAGCCATACATTAAATCACATATTTGTATTTTTTCAAAGAGGAGATATATATATATATATTAAAAAAAGATGTTAAGACCTACAATCACACAGCAGTGGAGGTAATAGCTCTGCATGGGCGTTGAATTCAATTTGACAAACCAGTTACTGAAAATGCATTTTAACAAAATGGAGATATTGATGAGGTTGAGGAAGAAGATAAGTTTAAAGTTTGTCCTTTCTTCTCAACTGCTTTAATTTCAAATTTGTCACTAATTTGAGGTGTGAGGGCTTTAATAAAGTATCAGAAGGTCACCTTTTTTCTGAGAAGTCTAAGCCATTTATCAAAGGAGGAGGACAGTGTTAAGAATAGGTGCTTTGTCACATCTGATGTAGCTGGGGTTGCAAAACAGTTTCCGTATAATGTGAGGGGACATCAAGTATTAATGGCTCCATAAAATCAGGCAGCAAAATCCCTTCCCATAATCTTCCTTTTGCTTCCACAAATTAGTTGGAAGATTGCTTTACTTCAGAGCAAATAAGAATTGTCAAGCACTTCTCAAAAGCACAGATTAGATCAGGGAGATTTATCATGTTACAGGATCGTATCAGTTGGTATTTTAATATTTTTTCCCACACATGATGTGGTTTATATGTTATTCAAAAGTTGAGATAGTTGGTCCTACATGATTTGAAGCAATTTAAAGAGATTAGGCTTGCAGCATAAAAGAATAACAAGAAGCTAAAAGTGAAAAAAGCTGCATACAAATGCTTATAGAATTACAACAGCTTTTTAAACCCTGTCTGTCCTGTGCTACTCATGAGGTTTCAAAGTGGCACTCCTCCTAGAACTGAGGTCTTCTGCTAATAGAGACAGTACTAGCACTGCAGGAAGAAAACAGTTGCCACTTCATCTGTAGACTCAAACAGCATGTTTTTTCATGTGAGTTAGTATATGGTCTCCAAACCAAATTTTGTTGGGTATACCCTTTTTTAAGTATTCAAAATATTGTACTTAATATTTTAAAGACAGTTTCACAAATGTATACCCTTAATGTGGTATATTCATCACAGCGCAGAGCATAGCACAGGCAATTGTATCAAAAAGAAGAGGTAACAGAACCTATGGTAAATGAGTGTAGAGTGACGTCTAACTTGATCACTTTCTGTTTTGATAATCTTCCTCCCTTTCTCTTCTGACCTGATACACACATATCTTTTTTTAGCTGGTGATTCTCTATGGCCTCTACAGTCCTTTGGTAGAGATCGCATCTACAAGTCTGCACGCTGGTTTGGGGGCAATTTGCGGCAGTATTGCACAATCACATTGTGGTTGAGTGGACCATCGTGTTTTGGGGAAATGTGAACACGTGGTTGGATTAACTGTTGTCTTCTCAGAAGGTCCTAGGAGTGCAAAGGAACATGAAACTGTGTAGGAGGAGAGAGGGAAGCCACATCTATGGGAAAGGCATTGAGGAGAGCTGTGCCAGAAAAAGGGAGAAAACGCATTCCTTTTTTGTGAAGGTAGCGGGGATTAAAAAAAATAAAGCTGTACAACAAGAGGGTTCCGTGAAAATCAGAGACAAATGTTTATCCGTCTGGGGTGATAATGGGGAATTGTTTTCTCTGAGACTGCTTCGGCTTCTCTGCGCTGCTCTGGAGTCTGTGCGTATCTCTGATGTAACCAAGGTGAACTGTGACTTCCTGAGGTACACATGACACGTAAGAATTTCAGCCTTTTACAAAGCAGGTAGGCCAACCCTCTGTCCTAGTACAACTTCAATGCAAAGTCTCTAAACTGCCGAAATCTGTAGCTAGGCAGCATGTCTACAAGGAAATAATTTTTCATATTTCTAATAGTTGTTTACAGCAAGCTTCAAGTCTTTTTAATTTTCCATTTTGAGCTGGTTATAATAAGGATAGTGTGGGATGGCTGAGACACTGTTATAATGTTACATTATCGTAATTTTACTGACACATATTGCCTTTTCCAAGGTGAAACACAAGATTTCTCGGTAGGTTATGCAAAGGCAAAAGCAAATATGGTACCTGCCGTTCTTTAAAGGCTTTAGAGTAGCATGGCTGGAGCCAGTTTACACTGCAAATACCAAACCACGTGCTATGAATTTCCTGATGAATTAGTGACTTGTCATCTTGCTTATGCTGTATGGATAGACCCGAAATACAAATTTCTGTACAATTTCCCTAATCTACTGATCAAATCATTTTGTTTATGAGCAATATAAGATAATGGTATGTTGTACTGTGTGCGTAACTGAGCTATAAACCTTTGCTGTCTGCTCTGGTAGGGGTTCAATTTGTAATCTTTGATTCAAGCCATTTCTCATTCTTTTTATATTCTTCTCTCTCGGTTGGCTGAGTCCCAACACAGTTTGTTCTTTAAGCAAGCACTGGGAGCAATGAGCATTAACCTTTTTAAAGTGGCTTTTTAGCATGTCATGAGTTTAGATGTCTTGCTTCTTTTTGCCATTAACCTTTCTGATGGGACAGTGCGTTGTGCTTTGCTTACTTCAGCATGTCATGCACATTTTTGCCCCTTGCCCATTTGCAGGCGCTGTATTTCATTACAAGAAGGATGAGGGAATGTGGTGGGGAAAGGACAAAGGCAGTGTATGCAATACCTTTTCCCTAGGCACATGTGCAGCTAGTGTGACCCTAGTTAAGAAAAATAGCCCATTAAAGAATTATCCTTGTTCAGGTGCAGAAGCAGTTCCTCTAACACTATCACTGGCACTTGCTACAAGCCCTTAATTGTCAACTATGATAAGGCATTGCAACCAAAGCCCTCAAAACAAAAGCTGTTCATCTAAGGCCAACATCAGTGAAAGGTTCAGTTATTCTTGCTTTACTGAGCATGAAATGGAATTGAAAGGCAATATTAAATGGGTTATTAAACTTAAGACATGGTGTCTTGTGATCTTCTTCTGAAATTGCCCTTACCACATGCATATATAATGTGTGGAATATTCTCTAAAGGGCTAGTCATTTGTATGGCCTTTAAGTTTCAAGAAATGTTAGCATTGCAATTATTCAGTCGTCATTTTATGATAAACTAAAAATATGGTCCCTTTAGAATGTCTGTTCTCTGGTTGTTTTCATCCTTTCTATATGCAGGCAGGTATCTACCACAAAGAATGATTAAGAAGTGAAGGAATATACTTATTTCTAGCACAATTTCCCTCCCTCTCAAAAATTCTTAAAGTGAGAAAGATGTACTTTTGTTTCTCTTCAACATAAATGCTAATCTCTCAAGTTTTTGGTTTATTTTACATAGCATTATGACTTTGCTCATGTCCCATCGGAATGGTTCTAGGACAATTGACGTAAGTTTCCTGAAAACAAACCAGGCGTTTAAAAATGAATGCCATTATCTAGTAGCATTTTGATCAGAACCTTTTCTCGGGTGAGTGCTGAACAGTTGTTTCTGCGGACTTTAGCTGGCTTGAGGGCAGGCCCAAGGGAATTGCATGAAAGCACATTTCTAGCGCTGGATTCAGTGTTTGTTCAGCTTGCCTAGAAAGCAGAAAGGGCTGGACCATTAAACAAAAGGAATTGATCTAAAGGGCATTTGCCAATTAAATCCAACAGCTAGTAAAGGTGCCTGGTAACATAGCATTTCCACTGTTTGCTCAAAAACTACAACCAAACTGGACTAGGAAGCTCCCTTGTAACTCTTTGTCATTTGCCTGGCACCAAAGTATTTTCTAGATATTAACTATCTCCATAACTAATTGAAAGTCTTATCCAGACTGGTTAATTATCGTCAGACAGGACCATTCAGTATCACATCAGTAGCATGAAGTAGAAGTTGGAGGAACTGACACTGTGCCTAACTGGCGATTAAACAGAAGACAGAGCATCAGTTAGTTTTGTTAACTGAAGCTTAGCTGATATCCAGTTTGTGTTTAACCATATACCTGAGAGTTCTTGCTGAAGAATTGCAAAATTTAGAAGAAGGGGAAAAAAAAATATTCCTTGTGAAATGAAAGAAATGTTAGAAGATAATTCCCAAAAGATATTGCTAGAAACGTAATCACTTCCACTAGGATTTGTCTGTCTTATTTTGACAGTTTGTATTGAAAACAGCAACTTGACTTAGGAGTGGCTGAGAATCATGATATAAGTGGGTAATGTGTCTAGTGCCTATAGCTGCAAGGTATGAATCTATTTCTAAAACAGTAGTAAAGAAATTCACCTTTTTCTTTAATGATTCTGAAAATATTTTTAATTATTATCTCTTTAATAATTCACCTGACTCTGGAAGATCTGTTGAACAGCAAAAGAAAAAGAAGTGTTGATACAGTCAAAACACTCACAAATAGCCTTAGAGCAAGAAAAAAATTTAATGGAATTAAAGATGCCACTGGGGAGGATTTTGATTTAATCTAATGACTTGGTTTGGTTTATGTCTGCTGACAGACAGGTCAACTGCCACAGCTTCATTTTAAAACTTTACAAAATCATCTTCCAAATTGCTAGAACCACGAAGAACATTTAAAGACAACTTTCACCTGAAAATAAATTTCTGTATCAGAAGAAAAGGAAGGCTAAAATTAAATGCTTCAGCAGATTAGGTTTGAATTGCTTGGACCAACACAGATACTGTAGTGTTACTCTAAAGATCCTCTGAAATTAGGGTTCCACTTTATTCAGAACTAAAACTATTTAATTTCAGATACTCAAGGTTCTACCAAATTTTGGTGTGTTTTATACCTAGGATTTTGGCTTATCCTAATGGTCTTTCACAAGAACTATAGAATACAACTTCTGATTGTGGGGCCACCTCAGCCTCTATCTAAATCCTGGATGCACTATTCATAAATCACTTTTCAGTCGTAGTATTTTATACTATATATTATATACATGGGAAAAACAAGGATTCGTGCCAGTGGTTTTGTGTACTTTCTTCTTTTCGTTTACAGTAATAAAATTCAAAGTTGTATTTTTTTCATGCCATTTCCTCCCCTACCATTAAATCTTCCATTGTTCTTTGGCACAACCCCTAGTGTCATACAGAAGTGGTTTTTATTTCAACACTAACACTACTGATCCTATCTTCTGTGTTAAGGAAATGAGTAAAGCCATCCTTCCTGCATGGCTCAATCAATTTCCTTTTTGAAAGGGAAAACCTGTGCTTCAAAAATATGTCAGTATTTCTACTGTGATAATTGGCAATGGATTTAGAGGGATTTTTTTTCCCATAAACCAGCTAGACCCACACAGACTGTTTGCTCTGAAGTTCATGTTTGAGGTATGCATACTACAATTAATCATTCAAGGACTGGTTTTAGCATTGCAGTTTGTGCTTCTGCCTACGTGAAGTTAGTTGTTCTCGCTACTTCTGCTCTTTTATTTCATAGTGATTCAAGGACCTGCCATATAGTTTTGCACCGGTTGTGCAGTGCTCTATGCAACCGGTGATACTTGGTGTGTTCTGTCTTCCAATGACTGTGTTGACACAGTAAAGAGCAGGTTTTGAGTGCTCTCCATAGTGATGCCACTAGTCTCTGTGTCTGAGCTGCATGTCATTCACATTTAGCTTGCTGAGGTCCAGTGAAAAAGCAGTAGTGCAATACACAAAGATGTTGGAGTGCTTTGTGATTTTTGTCCAATAATCTTTTGCAGTCTTATTAAGACATGAGATCTTAGAGGTTTGCTCTAAAACTGTCAGAAAAACAAAGTTTCTAGTTCATGGGAAACTTCAGTTTGGATCTAAAATTTGCAAATTGGGCTTGCGGCTTCAAATCCACTCTTTGGCTTCTTCGTAAAACATCAATTTACTATAGCAAGTGGAGGAAGCTCCAGCATCTTTCTCCCCACACAGCCCAGGGAAACCTACAGGGAAACCAGGCACACTTTCCTTAAACAGCTTTGTGTTCAAGAAACCCAAAACATCAAACAAACAAAAAATACAAACAAACGAACAAACCCAGAACCCCACAAAAAAACCCCATAAATAGATTATAAAGATTGACTTTTTAAAATTTCATTTTTAAAAGATAAGTTGTGCTTCCCTGAAAAATCTTCAGGCCACTTCTGCTTGATGTGAATTGCAGCTCTCTGACACTGGTAAGGGCAGGGCCACAAAGAGATGAAAATATTGTCTTCATCATATGCAGAAACTTTATGGTGACATCTAAGAACTGAACACAGGCTTTTATTTTATTTTTAGCTCCTACATTTTATACTTTATTTATCTGGTTTTCCTTTTATATTTTACAAAGGGTATCTATCAATCACACCAATAAAAGATGAATAATTTTTACTTAGTCTAAATGCACATGGTTTTAAGAGAACCTCAGTCTGGCGTTTGAAAACCTCCACTGGGGACAGAACTAAAAGTACAAGTTTATGTTGGTTTTCAGGTCTAGGACAGTATTCCAAAGAATATGGGAGAGTATGGAAGAGAATATAAAACAGCATGGCTGTCAATCCATCCTACCCCTCACTGGGTTCCCTTGGTAGAAACAGTACTTCTGTAACCTGTTAACATTTTCAGAGGCAGTTTAAGCTCAGCAGCTTTAAAAAGATTGGAAATGGTTAGGTTTGGGGTTGTTTGGTTTTGGGGTTTTTTTTCCATTTTTTTAAGGTACTTCTAAATCTCACTGGTGTCTGTTCTTACATGCAAGAGGGATTCTTTTTAACTTAAGGATTCTTAGCCTTAAGGTGAGGCCTGAGGCTCTAATCCATGTCTCCAGGAGACCTGCAGTTAAGGCTTGTCAGAATAATTACATCTTGCTGTGGAGGGGCACAAGCATTCTTTGTCTTTTTTAAGATTCTTCCCTGTAAACTACCTGACCTGAGCTGACTACCCTTCAGAATGGGGGAGGGGAGAGGAACATAAAGTAAAATTAGCTATGTATGTCCTGCTGTCAGCCTGAGATCTCCACCATTGACTTCTGTCAACCTCCTTGGCAGGGAAACAACCTATTCTGCCCGTGCTTTGCTTTATGAAAACGATGTGTACTCGTTAAAATAAGGAAGAAGAAACAAAACAAAACAAAACCCTCCATCACATATTCGTTTACATCAAATTGTCCCAGAAACCAAACCCCACACTTTTATTAAGATGTGTGTCCCTGTTGCCGTGACCACCCAGCATTGCCTTGAACTGCAAAGAACAGACGAGGAGTGATTGAGTGTGGATTTTTCCTCTTTATGTATTATACTTGAGTTTAGTCTTGGTCTGGCTCCTAAATAGAATAATCAATGCCATTATCTCTTCCTCCCTTATCTAAATCACATCAGGAGATCAATAGCTACAACAAAGACAGCCAGTGCTTTCTTTCCACTGGGACTCATTACTTTGCTGCCCAAGATGGGGGTATAGATATTCTCAGGAAGGTTATCTGGTGTTCCCTGGTAGTTAACAACAACTGTCAGTTATTAATGGTGCTCTGCAGCCTCACCTTTACAGTGCTGTGACTGATAACAGGACATGTTTATAACAAAATGAATCTCTGCTGCCTTTTCTCCTTGCCCTCCTGATTCTTGTTCCTTCTTTAGTTTCCTTTCTCCCTTCCTGTCTGCTGTTGCAATCTGAGGCAGCATGTCTGAGAATATCAAATGTTGGGGGCCTTCTCATTGAGATTCCTCACAAGTGCAGGTTTGCTTTTATACAGGCTAACATCTGCTGCAGTATTACAAAGACTAATTAAAATAAATTCAGATCCTAAATTAGTCTTTTCAGTAACATTTATTACACAAGACACTGGGTGATAAAGTGTATAATATGGTTAAGCTGCAGCAAAAGTCGTATTTTGATTGGGTTTGCTGGCCAGTCAGGAGCAATCTCCCCAAAGAAGTTTACATTTGCAATACAGTACTTTCCACTAGACTAGTAACGAACTCTACCACAATGTTCTCCTCATGTTTATTTATACATATCAACTAAATGTAAAAAATGATGCTTTAAAAAAAAGAAAAATACACTTCTCCTGTCAGTTTGGACTACACTCCCAGTTTTTCTTGTCAAAAACAGACAGCCAGTTTGCAAATCCTAGGTGAACCATGTGACAGACAATTCACACATCAAGTCATCAAATCCTCAAAAGGGTAGTTAGCCACTAATTTAATGGCTTCACTTTCTGCAGTGGCACAGCCTCAGGGTAAGTGCAGATCCCACCCTACACTGTAATCCTGCCTCAGGGGGCTGGGCATGGAGCTTGGGTAACCCCAAATTTCTGTGGAGTGATGAGCAAAGAGAAGCAAGGCAATGGTACCTGAAGTACATTTTATATATATCAAAAGTGTTTACAGCAGTTAGAAATACATGATGACAGGATTGTATTTATTCCTTACTATGTGCTTCAGAGAAGCAGAACAGGGTGCCCAAACAACAATATTGTCTTTTTTCTGGCCTCCAAGGCTGTAAATGAATGAAAATGAGAGGAGAGCAGTTGTGAAGCTGTGCCCTCCAGCCACGCTAAGCTCAGGAGCCAAAACGTAAAGCAGTCATGCCGCATCTTTTTTCTAATACAACATCAGGATATACTTGTCAAATCTTATGGGCCTGACCTTATGCAAAGTGAAAGTAATAGTTTAGTGGTTGGATTTGGGTAGGAACAAGAATCACCTTTCTCTGCAGGAAAACTAAGGGGTTTCTGACGCATGGAGGAGAAAAGAACATGTGATGTTTCAGGCCTTCAGACAGTCAATGAACACCACCAGGATGTGAAATATGTAGCTGTAAAAAAGCTCATCTTAATAAGGAACTGAATTACTCATATTTCCAGTCATTTGCGCCTCGTATTAGGAGAGGTTATTATGGTGGGTTTTTTTGTGGCTTTATGTTAATAATTCCCTTTGGACTTTTTGTTGGCTACTTTTATCTGCAGTCACTCCTCATTTTCCATGAAATAGACTAAGAAAGACCAGAAAACATTTTTACTTTTGTTTTGATTGTCTCTTCATGTACCTAAGAAAATATTCAGGAACATTGAGTGTGGGAGTATTGCTTTCCTTTGCCCGCACATTTCAAGAGCAATTCCTGCTTTTATTTCTTTATGCATTTTAGGTGCTTTTTCTGGTCATTGTTTTCTTTAAAGATTTTGAGGACTTTTTTAATTAATAACTTGGCATCTGTCCTGCTACTCAAAGATTTTGTGCGCCTTCCAGTGGATAGGAAATAAGTTAGTTGGAAAGAACCTGCATTTCTTTGTGTATGAGAGACAGCATGCCCTTACACATACTTTTTGCTTTGATTGTTTTTATTCAGGGCTAAAATATAACTTGAAAATATATTTTCCAGTAGCTCTCCTTGGCTACTTCATTTTTCTTACATGAGACAGCAAAGTAGTGCAGGAGTTAATAAAAGACAGCTCTTTAAAAAGGGCATAATACACAACAGACAACTCAGCACCAATATTTATGTTTTCTTTTACTCTGTCAGTCCCCAGATTATGATATACAGATTGAGTATTTCCAATGACACCACAGGGAAACTTGTGGAGAAATCAAAATGGGCTATGGTAGGGCATAATCAAAACAAACAAAAACTCTCCCAAAAATACCCTTGAAAATAACTAAGCTTCAGAGTAAGATAATCTCGGCAAAACACTTAAAAGGAACATAGTGAATGAAAGAGATGAGCAGCAGAAGTGACTGAAGCTGTCTTAAATTAGAAAAACACAAAGGAAATAGAGCTGTCTGTGTCTGGATTTCTTGAGAATTCTGTGTAAAGTTCCTTTTTCTCTGATAGTTTCTCTTTGTGGCGTAAATAAAATGACTTGTATCTAGTTTGCTGCCTAAAATCAATCTAGGAGAAAACATGAATGGGTAGTTAAATTCTGGATTGGCCGATACCAATTTCTTACATCTTTGTTACCTGAGTGACATTGTATCTTCATCTTGCATGATGATGAAAGGCTTATATCTGTTAGAGTACACCATTCTTTTCTTCAGCTGGCATGTTTTTGAGCTTTTCTCCGCTGGTTTGGGGGCTTTCTACGCGCTAGTAGCCATGCACCATTGTCTGCGTTACTATTGCCGTCATTACTGTTCAACACCAAGAAGAGATAAAAGCAAACGACTTATGTCTTTAAATCAAAGTGTGATCATTAACTAACACAAACACATATCTCTGCTGTGTAAAACTGGGAAGCTACATTAATGCACACCTTCACCTTTGCCATGCTGGAAAGCGAGTGGTGCTGGAATTTGGATTCAGTCTCGCAGGAACTCCTAAAATAGTGAAAGTTTAGTCATACAGTTCGCAGCATGATGTTTGGCTACAGTTCAGCAAAAAGATGAGAAGGGAGGAGCAAGGCAGCAAGACAGGCACACCACGCGGGACCGCTGATGCTGATGAGATGTTTCACTAAGATGATTAATGCCCATTTACAAAATTGGGCTATTTACAAAATTGAGCATGTAACTTAAAGACTGCCTGGGTTAAAAGTAAGTGTCCCTGCCCGCTGACACCGCTTTTATCCCGCACTGTTCCCTCTGTCCCATTGTGCCGTAATTATGGCTAAGCCTTGTGCAATGGCCTGTCTCAGGTGGCATTAGTCCAGGTCCTGCTCACTGCAACTGCTCCTTTCTCTCCCGGTGTGTTGTGCCAGGCTGCAGGAGCGAGGGGACGAGGGAGCACTTAATGCAAGGCGAGAGGTTTCCATTTATGGCTGTTATTCCACTCTGATTCTGGGGTAAGAGCCATTATAAGCATGTTTCAGAGCACAACAGGAAAAAACTACCATAACTGGAATATAATGGGATAAGATTGAGCAAAGGCAAATGGAGGCCATTTCCTGACAGTGAGATCTATTAGACTGTGGAATAGGTAACTCTCCCAAGGGAAGTGGTAGAAGTCCAAGCACTTGAGTCATTTAAAACTGCAGTGGACAAAGAGCTCAGGAGTATGTAATGGGGAATAATCTACCAGTGGCCACAGAATGAAAGATTGACATAATATGTCCTTCCATCTCTAATTTCTGGAATACGTACAGACCGATTGAAGCTTTCCAGCCTGTAGTTTCCTGCTAAACGTTTTTTAGAAAGTCCAGTTTCTAGAGGAAGAGTAGTAGCTGCAGATGTCTCTTGAAGAAACTACTGCTTGTTTTATAATACTGTTCCACAACCCTTTCTGTAGGGTCTCCTCTGCAGGTGACAAGTTTCCGGCTTTGGCAGTTGAGTGAAGTCCAGTTCAGGGGACAGCTTCCCCTTCAGAAACACCATTTTCCCTCCACCCTTGTTGTTCATCACACCCTGTACCCAAATATGCATAGCATTATTAATATTAGTTTCAGGCTCTTGGATGCCTTGTACCTTGTTTCACCATTTATATAAGTAACCTAAAACCTAGAAATAAGGTTTCATCTCAGTGCTAGCTATCTCCTTCACCTTACAGCTGTATGTTGGCATGATGGAGTGGGTCTTGCAGGAAGAGAAGTCCATGGTCCTACAGTTATACTCAGGAAAGGCACCTCATACATGAGGGACAGTGAGAATGTGAAGCATAAAGAAAGTACATAGAGTACAAGAGAAGCACAGCAAAGTCTTGGATTACTAAAACAAGAAGAGATGGGGAATGATGTGGTGCCAGAGGAGAGCAGTTAAGGTAGGAGCAACAGAGTTCTTAAGTGTACCTAAGCATGATGCAGAGGGATAGTGACGTGAGCAAGAGCAATGCAGTGCCCTAAAGCAATAGACCTGAGATGCCAAGGTTTTGATAACTTGGCAAAATTAAAGGTGTTGAACAAGAGTCACTGGGGAGGGCAGAGAAACACGTTAAATACTTTCCATTTTGGAAATTCTACTGCCTCCAGTAGACAATATTGATCTTACGATGCGTTGAGTTAAAAGCTGCATCTAACCTGTAGCTTTGTCCTTCTTTCACTGTTGCATGCATAACATAACCTTAGATTAAATCACAGATTGCAGAATTCATGAGCAAGTTGTGCAACGTATCTGTGACTCACTCCTCCTCTCAAGCTATACCCCTTAGTGGGTATTAGCAGAACAACGCTACTAGCATAAGAATTGCCTTGATCTAATCTGCAATGTTCTTTGTGCTAGTAAATGGAGAAGAGAATAGTTATTGAAATGGATTATGTTCAAGAAGCCCTAAGGGTGGGCTAATATACTAAGAAATCTTTAGCACCCTGTAATGATTTGCTGTCTTCAAGAGGTTGGTTTTTTTTCTGTGACTTATATGTCTTTTAATGTTGCACAATTCATTTTAAACAAATCTGATCTGAACATTGTATTTTTCGCTCCATATTTTTTACCTCCTTTCCCTGTTTTTTTTAACACTTGTATGTGTCATGTTTGCCATTTATGTCTAAGCACACATGCTTTGCTATCTCAAGATTCTCTAGTTAAAAGCCTTAGCCAAGAACTGAAACAAACACATTAACCCACTCTCAACTATGTACATATCGCATTAAGTCTTTTTTATGTTGGGCTGTGTAAATGCATGGATCTTTGCCTTGTGCCTGGATGGTGATCAGATAATTTTTTTTTTTTTTAAATTTTAACTAGGTACAATGGCTGATTCCAAAATTTTGACCTCTAAGATGTTCATTTGGTCAGCACCTCCATATTTCCATTTCACTGATGTGGGTGGTCAAGATATTGAAAACAATGTATTGTGGTGCAACTTGGCGTGTCAAAAGAAATGACAAAATTGTTTATTGGTCTTTTTCTAACTCAAAACCTCTGTTTTGCTTGATGTGTCATCTCCAATTAACAATAACGGCTTAAGACAATTTTATGTGTTTTCTGTTGTCTAAGCAGACAGATCTTCTGTTTCTTGCTATTCTGTTTTTTGCAGAGCAAAAAACTTTCTGTCTCAGAATTGTTTTGTGTAGGATAATAATAAAACTTAAGTATCAAAGTTGTACCAGAATAGCTGTTACTTTGTATATATTTTATATTTATAATGCTCTTCTATATTTAAAATAATAAAGAAACACTAAAGGAGGAGCAAAATTCCAGTTACTATATCAGTATTTATCCACTAAATGAACACCTTTATTGTATCATTTAAGTGAAAGATAGGTATATTAAAAAGCATGTGTTACGGTAGGATACAGAGTGTGTATGCATACTATATACAGTCCAGCAGAAAGCTTTGCCAAAACATGTAAATGGATGAACACAGCATATGTAATCATAGTCTATCAATATATATTTCCATATTATTTCTTGTAAAGCATTTTCCAAGAGGGAAAAATGAGAGCATGTGAATGGAATACTGATCCCACTGGTAATAATGGCATCTGATCTACAGAGATGGCTAGTAGATTCAAATCATTGTCAGCTCCTGCCTTCTAGGCAGCAATCTTTCAATGCAGGATTTACCATAAAGATCAGAAAAACAGCTGGCAACTAGCAACTTGTTATATAAAAGACCTTTAAATGTCTTTTGCTATCTAGCTGTGATGTAGTGTAATTTACTTAAAAATGTAACTATTGAATGCACGAAATTATTCAAGACCCAGAACTCCAATTAGCTGGTAAAATCCAGTTATGGCTTTAATTGTTTTAAGGTTTCTGTGGGGATATGAGTCTGTGAAGAGCTGAAAGGGGGCAGGGACGGACTGTGTTCTGGAAATTCAGTTTCCTGACTGTGGCAGGAATGTTTCACTGGACATGTTTGTACTGTCATTAGTGAGCGGGAAGCCACATGGCAAATATTAAAGAAGGATAAGATACAGCAAACTGCAGAAAAATACAGTTGAAAGGAAAAAAATAAATTTTTTGGGCTGAAGGATATGTTGGACATTTAAAGCGGGGGAATAACTGAGATAATGATTTTCCCTGTCACTCAATTAGAGCACCGGTGCAGGTGTACAGTCTATTCAAACCCATGTGCACTCTGCACCACTGGTGGGAATGATGTATCTGCACCGTAGTCACTACTGAGAGAATGGGATTGGGATGATTTTGAAGGTGGATTTTCAAGGCACCTTCTTTCCAAAGCAGAAAGCTATGAGAAAATGTCATCAGCAGGATTTTTATTTCTATTTCTTTTGTAAGGTGCAACTTCAGTCGTCCATACTCACCCTTTTTCCTCCCCATCCCCCCTCCATGATTCCTGGAGCGCTCTCTGCATTACCGAATGTCTAATTGATCTTTCATATCTGTTTTAGCTATCTCTCTCTCTGTTATGGCTACTATGGCTGTATTTCAACAAGCTATCCTGCTAAAATATCCTGTCTGAAAACTCAGACTGACAGCTTAGAGAGTGAGTTTGGATGGATGGATAGATAAAGGGTTATCCAGAATAGCTCTTAGAGTTGTCTATTTTAGCAAACTATTTAAGCTGTCAGCTTCTGTGTATTTATAGCCTACTTATCACACTAGTATCTGAACACCTATCAGTTTAGCCTTAGAAATCCAGTCCAAGTCTCAATCCAATTGTGGAGACTCACTGGCTGTTCCCTACTTGCCTTAGATGAGTAGAATTAAAGATGTGATATCCAGCCATGCTTTGCTTTTTCCTTCCTAGTATATTATCTGAAAGCTTGATCTAGGGCTTCCTAAACTGTCAAGAGAGGCTCTTTTTGGTGATTCCTTATAAAAGGTAGTTTGTATTTGTTCAGAGCTCTTCTCTGAAAAACGTTTACCTCTTTCTGAAAAGGAATTTTCATTAAAAAGCCTTGCAAAATTTCCATATAAAATTCTAATTTCCAATTTTCCCAAACTTTTCCTCCTTCTTTAGTATTTTGCCCTTTTCTTTTATCCGTGAAGTTGTTTTTGTTTTTCACATTACTAGTTGGGCAATATGCCAAAGAGAGAAAGTGAATATTATTTTTTCCCCGGTAAAAACAATGTATAACACTTTGTTGAATGTATCACCAAGTAGTAGAGATACTCACTTGGCAGTCAGAAATGCTAGGCTTTGAAAGTGAAGCAGTTCTCCAGTATGCTGAGCTGAGGGTCATCTAGAGAGAGGAAAAAGGAAACGTTAAACAAAACAGAAACTTTCACATCTGATAACTTGGCTTTTCTTTTTTTAAGAAAAAGAACATATTTAAGAAAAAGAAACTAATGGTTTTTAGTGCTATGTTCCCGAGCATGAGAAGGACATCACGAACATGTGGTAGACTACTCTCGGGTTTTATGCTGATCACAAAGTTGCATTCCACACATATCAAAGCAGGCATCTACATCTTGTCTTTAGAAATGGTCAGTGTTATAGACTGTGTAAAAGCAAATATGGTTTTTGTTACTCCCTAGGTTAAAAGGCAGAATAGAGTCAGGGTATGACAAAATACAGTGTGATAGTGCAATACAGCTCTTTGTGCAACCTGTGGTACTAACTGTTACTGCAGTCATATGTCATTTAGTAGAGCTCAGTCCATCTGTACTCCTGGTAAGATCCTTGCAAAGGCCCTTCTGCAGCACTGGAAGGTTCTCGTGTTACCCCAGACGCTCTGAGGATGCACCGATAAAAGGAACCACGGCGGCATGGTCACGAGTTACCCACGTGTGCATACAGATGAAGTTCACACCTCCATTATGGCTCAGGTCAGACAATTTTCTGGTCACACCTCTTATGAATAAGCGAAGAGGAAGACCAGATGTGCGCAGCCAGAGGCATGCCTGCTGTTCAAGAAAGAGCACTTGTTTCTCTTCAGGGGGAAAAAGCTTCCTCATATGGTGGTCTCAAGGAGCAGAGGATTTCAGATTTTTTGTCCTTGCTCAGCCATAGCTCTGTGGCGTTTGAGAGAGCAATCAGCCTGTAATCTATGAGAATCCATCCCTTGGCCAAAGGGAAGTGGTATTTCTGGCTGAGTTCAGAGTTTGCAGTTTCTTAGCCTTCGTTGCCAAATCACACATGGCCTATTTCTTCCATGTCAATGTTTTCGTCCTGTTTCCACTAGGGGAGGTCAAAAAGGAAAAAGCTTGGATTACACTGTTTCCCTTTCACTGAATTTGAAGTTCTGGTGCAAATAGGTGATTAATTCCCTGATTAATTCAGTATGGAACTGAACTGGATGAGTGTTGATGTATTTGACTCTTCAGTTAAATGGGAGAGATCACAGGACAATGTGATCTAGATGTTTTTGTAGACTCACTCAGCAGACTGCTTTTTGATGCAGTCAGGAACATGCATATTTTTCTCCTTTCTTTTTTGTTAATTTTATTAAATATTTTTTCATATAAAGTTAAAATGAGATGTGTTTGAAATAACTAAAGCACACTGGTTTTCAGGAAAACAAAAAACCCCGAAACATTTAACTGGTTGGAGAAATCCAAGTTAGAATTGGGAAGACATAGCAGAGAGTTGTCTGGATATCTGTTCTCCTGAAAGACCTGAGGGAGAGAGCAACCACAAGATGAGGATGGTGCAGGATGGATCTTTGTATTGAGTCTCGTTGGGATGGAGTTAATTTTCTTCAGAGCAGCTTGTACGGTGCTGCGCTTTAGATTTGTGGCCAAAACAGTGTGGATAACGCACCAATGTTTTCGCTGTTGCTGAGCAGAGCTTGCACAGCTTCAAGGCCGCCTCTGTTTCTTGCTCTGTTGCCCCAGTGAGTAGGCTGGGGGTGGGCAAGAGGCTAGGAGGGGAGGCAGCCAGGACAGCTGACCTGAACTGAGATATTGCAGCCCGTATAACGTCATGCACAGCAATAATATGGGGGTGGGTAGTTTTTCCAAAGTAGACATTTCTTGGAGGCTGGCTGGACATCAGTCTGCTCATGGGAGGTGGTGAGTGATTGCCTTTGTATCACTTGGTGGTTTTTTTTTTTTTTCTTCACTTATTAGACTGTCTTCATCTCGACTGACAAGAGTGAGAGCAAGTTTTTCTTGCTTTTGCCCTTCCAGTTCTCTCCCCCATCCCACTGCGGGGGAGTGAGTGGGTGGACTGCGTGGGGGCTTAGCTGCCAGACAGCATCAACCCACCACAGTCTGTGATGGCCTAACTTTGGAAACTGTGAAAAAGGCCCAGTCTCTCCTTTTGGAGATAAGAACTTTGTATCAGCTCCTCCCTGCTATGCAGCTGTATTTACTACTAACATACTTGTTGTATTCATAGGTTGTTTGCAATAAAAATATAATGGGGAGAAAAGGACATGCATATAAACATAAATCTCTAGAGGTGTTAGTGACAAGTTGCTCTCAAAGGAAACAGCTGATCAATGTATAGGAAAGATGAAGGGGTGTGATCACGATCAGACGACAAGGTTAGCAATATCAGCCAGGTCTCCTAAAATAGATGGAAGAGTTGCAATTTCATGTCTTCAGCTACAACCTGGCCTTGTTTGCTAGTTTCAAATATAAAATAGCAATAAAGCATCCATCTACCTGACATCCTTTTATGTTCCCTTTCAATCATGGGCCGCAAAATGTTTCTTTTCAGGTTTACTCTGGTTTGGCAGCCCTGTTATTGCCTATCACTTTAAGGAGTTGAAAGGCTGAGGATTGATTTCATTTTCTTTTAGCTTGCGAGCTTTTTTTATGTGGAATCTGTTTCTCACTTGGTTTGCATTTCATCTAGGATAATGCTGGCTATCAGTGCTTGAATAATAATTGAACTGAAGCAAGCTGTTCAGCCTAAGGTCTGAAGCTGGGAAAGCTGTGTATGTCATGTGTGGGTATTTCAAAAGAATTTAACATTCCAAAATTAAGTTGCAAGTAAACACAAAGGTAGGGAAAATCTGTGCAGCTCTGGCTATGCAGCTACACCCCTGCCTTCAGTAGTTCCTCACTGTACTTGAGAGTTAGCCCTTCATGTCCTTTAGTCATTTTCATCAATGGTATGTAGTAAAGCATTACAGCACTGAGAGGTGGAAAATAACATACTGGTAATTTTGAAACATGGAATATACTGGTAATTTTGAAACATGGATGAGCTGTGTGGAATTGTTTCTCCCGCCCCTTCATATGTTTAGCTTCTGTTGAATGGGCTTTTAATAGTTACCCTACTTGAAATTGCACTTTTATTTAGATACAATTAGTGCTGCTAAAACATATATGCTGGTTGTAGCTTTTGTAATTATGTTGCTACACCTTTAGTTTACAGTAACGCTATACCGTTATTGCTCCACCACCTGTAATCTCTGCTAATAAGAATTTGAAATTGTGACTCAACTGGCAGGAAAAGCAAGCTTATTTTACAGTTTCAGTCTGTAAATGGATTGGTGATTATGCAGTTTGTACATTGCTTATATTGAATGCCACTGTTTGACACATTCTACTTGAATTTGGCAGATGTTGGTAGTTGGAGATAAATGGTTTGGGGGTTGCAATCTGGGCTCACCTGCAGTGAGCGATGGTAAGCGCCAAGTACTCCAAAAGCTCCTTCTGCCTGCAACAGGCTTGGGCTGGGACTTGGGGGCAGGGTTTTAGCTGGGGGTAGAGGAGCAGAAAATTGTTCACTTCATGAAATTTAACAGAAGTCTAGAAAACTACTTTTTTCATTCAATTGCTGTTTGAATCATTCTAATCCTCTTTATAGTCTCCTATATAAACCATTTTTTCTTCAAGTTGGGGGAAAAATTCCATTAATGGTCCAAATAGTAATTGCATTTTGTAAGTCACAATCTGATGGCTTGAAAACATGGGTTAGTTAAAACTTCACAGACTGTTTTAATCTTTGAAAAGTTTTAACCTTCTCCTACCCTACTTAATCCAGACATGGCACTGGAAGTTCACCAATATATAAGCACTTTTACATGTCTTATTCACATGCACAGTTACTGTGCTGCCAGTTAGACAATGTGATTTCTCTGTGCTCTGGAGATGAGAGACAAGGAAGGATGTTTTAAATATTAAGAAAAGGTCTTTCTATGAGAAATTCTGCCATTTGCATAAAAGATGCTACAAGACACAAAAGTGTGATTTAATCACAGAGGTTAAACTATAAAAGAAAGTCATGCTTAGAGAGAGAGACATTCCTGTTGTAGCTATCAGCTATGATACTGCTGATGGATATCTTTTAAACTTCAGAATTAATGACCACCCTGAGGACAATGAATGCTAGTTAGTTAAAAAGGAATAGAAGAATGAAGGGGCAGTATTGAATATAGGTTTTTTTGCTCTGCAGGGGTAGGGCATGCTAAAATCCTTTTGCTGATAAATATATAAAATAATATATGTTGGAAAAAACATTATGCTTCAGCCAAATAAGAAATTGCACAGACAAGTTACAGTATTGCCCCTGCAGCTTAGTTCCCTTATAATGTAAAACAAGAGACAGCTAAATAGCATAACTTAAACCAAAACCCCAGCTTTTTCTTTACCTTTGCAACTTCAAGGAGAAATGCCAAGCTTTCAAATGTCAGATCATATCCAAACTGTTAGTGACTTCCTTTTTTAGAAGAGAAGAAAAGAATTGGGCTGCCTTGGGACTGTATTTTGCTGTGTACGTAAAGTTAGGAGAGGAGCATACACATTTGAAACATCTCTTCCTGAGCAGGTGCTTGCAGAATCCCATAGCATGTACATTTGCAGTCTTTCTGAACTGTTAACATGTTGCAATTCAGTGTGAAGTACTTGCTTAGTATTTTCTTTCTTAGGTTTAAAGTGCTTCTCATCAGTTCTGAGCACTCCAGGGATGAAGTTGCTATTTTCATTGCACTGCTCAGGCTGATCCACATGATCCTGATGGGTTGACTGAGAGTCAGACGGGCCTCAGACTGGCATCTCTTTTTTTTAGAGTCCTGGTACAAAGTAAGATTAGTCACACATACAGCAAACCTCAAGAGGTATTCAGCTTTTCTAAAAGCTGCAAGCATTTGCATGGGCATCTCCTGGCAGTGGAAGGTCAGTGTCATGTGGGGGGGTGGATTCAGCTTACATCTCTTGTGGGTACACACTTTATTAGCACCCTTGTGCAGGTCTTTGGGTTGCACCTGGTCTCTCCCTTGGCTGTGCCAAACCAATGGCTATAAATTTGTCGGCAGCCCAGCAGCAAGTAATTCTTTAGGTTGTGAATCTGCCACCCACATTATGGAGGGAAGGGAGCAGTGTATTTTAGTCTCATAACATTGTTTTTTCTCTGCACCAGATGCCCTCATCCGTTTGTAAAATATTTGGGCAATTGTCTGCAACTTCCAAGTTACATGGCATTTAATTGTGAAATTTGATGAGTTTTTCCTTGCCTCTAGAAAAACTTTTCCTTTATCCTTTAAACATCAATTCAGGCAATTGTTGAAAAGCTCTGCATGGCTGACAAACTGCTTTTAATCCCACTTATCCCTCCATTCCTCTGTCTTGTCAGCCCTTTTCGTGAAGAGCCCTCTTTCATATGAGTATTTTCTCCTTATCAGGGCAGAGAGAGTGCCTTGATGTTTCGTATAAAGCCGTGAGACTTCCCTGTATGACGGGGTTAGACAAGGTTAGATGAGTAATTTCACCTATCCTCATACTTTTTGTGTCTCAGGCTGATTAGGTTTTTCTTTACCAAAACAAACTTTTTGATAGGTGAGCAAACCAAGGAATATGTGACTGCATTAAGTAGGACAAAATCTTCCCTCCCCTTGCAGAGGTGGAGTTCAAATGGTGAAGAGAAGGAACATAACCCCAACTCTCTCAGTCTTTCCCCATAGGAGAGGCATTCCATGCCCCTGATATTTTTGTGGCCCTCCTCTGGACCCGCTGCAACAGGTCCATGTCTTGTGTGGAGGGCTCCAGAGCTGGACGCAGTACTCAGGTGGGGTTGGGGGATGTTATCTGGGGTAACAGCAGTTCTGCGTGTGTTAATCACAGCAGATACTGGTTGAACATTATTTCCCAAGGCAACAGTGACGCTAATATGATCTGTGATCTGTAGATACTTACCAACTTTAAATTTTGAACATGGTATGACTGCTGCTGGAGTACTGTGTCTAGTTCTGATGTCCCTGGTACAAGAAGGAAACTGGCAAGTTGGGAAGGTCTCGGGTGAGAGCCTTGCAGTGACTGACTAAAGGATATTAACTGGTTCAGTTGGTCAAGAAAATGATTGAGAAAGAGCTAAATTATTAGTTTAGTAGTACCTAAACAGAGAACAGAAGTGTGATGTTAGAGGGCTTTGCAATCCAGCTGACAAATGTATCTAACAACTGGAAGCTAAACAAAATTGAGAGAAATATAGTGCCTGCTTTTAATAGTGGTAAACAAACACTGGCAAAATGTATCACAATCAAGGATGGATTTTCTAAACCATGTCAGTGGTGGAACATGACTCAGTATTTTCAAGAGATGTTCCAACTCAAAATAGACATTAGTTCCTGAAATATCCAGGAATATTCTCACCTCACATAAAAGTCTTTTAAAAATCATACTTAATACACCCTCCACCTTTCTCTTTAATTCTGTCATGTCCATTCTTTATACCATGAAATAATGCCTTTTGCTGTATTTTCAGACTCTCCAGCAGCTTCTCCTTTTGCTAGATACAGTGTCTGTACTGTATATCGGGGACAGTGATGTGAAGATCCTGACTGCGTTTGGTCTGAGTGCAGAAATAGCAATATAAAATATGAGAGCAATTATTTTATTTTCCTGGGCTTTCAAACTTCCGTCTTAGAGGACAAAGCAGAATAGAAGAACATGAGAGCATTTCTAATCTCTGGCCATCCTCATCCCTTTTTCAGACCTGTCACAATTCCTACTTGATAAACAGGTCTATGCTAGTGTTAGGTCTGTAGTGTTAGCGTTAGACTGCCCTAGTAGTAACGTAAAGGTAGATACTTATGCATGGCCAGGTCGAGGGAGGTGATTCTGCCCCTCTACTCTGCTCTGGTGAGACCCCACCTGCAGTACTGCGTCCAGCTCTGGGGCCCTCAGCACAAGAAAGACATGGACCCAGCGGGTCCAGAGGAGGACCACGAAAATGATGAGGGGGATGGAATGCCTCTCCTATGGGGAAAGACTGAGAGAGTTGGGGTTATTCAGCCTTGAGACGAGAAGGCTCCGGGGAGACCTTATTGCAGCCTTGCACTACTTAAAGGGGGTTTATAAGAAAGATGGTGGCAAACTTTTTAGCAGGGCCTGTTGCAATAGGATGGGGGGTAATGGTTTTAAAACTAAAAGAGGGTAGATTTAGACCAGATACTAGAAAAATTTTTTACAATGAGGGTGGTGAAATGCTGGAACAGGTTGCCCAGAGAGGTGGTGGATGCCCCCTCCCTGAAAACATTCAACGTCAGGCTGGACGTGGCTCTGGGCAACCTGATCTAGTTGAAGATGTCCCTGCTCATTGCAGGGGGGTTGGACTAGATGACCTTTAAAGGTCTCTTCCAACCCAAACTGTTCTATGATTCTATAAAACCTTATGTTAGGCTTACTACCTTAATTAAACGTAGGGTTTTTTAGTAATCATTCCTAAAGCCTATTCCTTCACTCTACATTTGACTCAGATTCCTTGCATGGATCTCTTGAAAATGTGCTCTAGCTCTGCAGTCTCCTGAGCCTTCACCAGGGCTGTGGATGGCAGCTATGCTGTGCGTTTTTTATTTTTTTTTAAATAAAGGTGGTTCTGCAGTACTTCATGCTCAGAATTGAGAAGATGGCAATGTGCTCCCAGCAAACATCAGAATATTTAATCCCCAGGGCTCGGAGGTGCAGTGTTTATATCTCTCTTTATTTCTCAAGTGGTTTTAATGTCTTGGGTTCCTTTTACAAAATAGGGATGCTTTTGCTATTTTTTTTTTTTTTTTGGATGACGAGGAGAGTACCGACAAGACAATAACAACTTCATTAGCTACATCTCTGCCTGTCCTGACAGTTTCTGATAAATACTCCCTAGAATTTCAGCAGCAGCAACAACAGCAAAAATACTGACTGCACTTGAAGTTTATTAGCAGGTTGAGAGGGAAGAAAGATTATTCCAAAAGTATATTGACTGGCAGAATTTGGGTCTGATTAATATAACCAAAAAGTGATTAATATAACCAAAAATATACCTGAGAAATAAAGAAGTAGGAAATTATTTATATTCTCAGAGATACTCTCCCTTAAGCATATACTATTTGTATTTCCTCTCTCACAGTTTTTAAAAATACTTCTCTATATAGCTAGTTTGTGTGTTCTCCCCACAAAACATGACACTTCTGAGAATGAGAGCCACTGTAATTTTAAAGATTCATCTGCTCCATGTGTAAATGGTATAGACTGGCTACAGCTGGTGCCATTTGGTTTAAACACCCCATTGAATGGAACTGTTTTATGGACAGTTGGCTGGCACAGTGGCTTCAAATAATGGCAGTGGCCAGGAGGGCAGCTGTGTCTACAACTTTCTCAGCAGTGCTGTTGCTATTTGGTCTGAGTCCACAAAATAAGTATGAGCAATTCTTGCAAAACACTTAATGGATAGACAAGCTTTTACTATTTAAAAAAACATATCTCCAAATTTGATCCGCACAGTTATGTATCTGTCCCAGTGTTTCTATCTCCAGCAGTGGAGAGTATTAGATCTCAGAGGAAAGTGCTAAAACTCCCACAGTGGACAATTATGGAATATGCTGCTCTAAGGGGAAGTTCCTTCCTAACCCCAGGATGCCTTGAAGTATTTCTGTTCTGTCTAATGTAATTGTAGATCTTCATATTAGTCCTATAAATGCCAAATCCCTTTATTAATCCTTCTGCAAGATTGATTCTTTTAAAAGTCAATTCTGCGTAGTGGCTGTTCAAAAGAAGTAGAAATTAATCTTAAAATAAAAAGAGATTATTTCTGTTTTCAAAGCAGGACAAGATCTAACTGATAATTTATAAACATATTTCTCTTCATGACTAGCCTGATACATTCCAGTTGAAAGACAATGATTATTCACCCTGGTTGTAGACAACTGAATAAATTATGTGGCTGCTAGAATATTCTTGAGACTTCCTTTTAATGTTGTTATTTTTTATTTACCTGTTCCAGTTATTCCTATAATTCTTCGTATAACACTCATTCAATAATCCTTTGAAACATACCTCAGATGGTCTTCAGAGCATCTGTCCTGGTTTTGGCTGGGATAGAGTTAAATTTCGTCCTAGTGCTGTGGTTTGGATTTAGTATGAGAAGAATGTTGATAACACACTGATGTTTTCAGTTGTTGCTAAGTATCCTGCTAGTCAAGGACTTTTCAGCTTCCCATCCTTTGCCAAGTGCGCAAGAGGCTGGGAGGGAGCATAGCCAGGACCACTGGCCCAGCTGGCCAACGGGGTATTCCATACCATGTGAACTCATGCTCAGTATCTAAATAAGAGGCATGGTCCAGGAAGTAGCGATTACTGTTTGGGCGTTTCTCGGTGAATGATGAGCAATTGCATTGTGCGTCACTCATTTTGTACATTCTATTATTGTTATTGTTATTATTATTATTATTGTCCCTTCCTTTTCTGTTCTATTAAACTGTCTTTACCTCAATCCATGAATTTTACTTTCTTTTCCCGATTCTTCCCCGTGTCCCACTGTGGGGGAGGAGTGAGCGAGAGGCTGTGTGGTGTTTGGCTGCCTGCCGGGTTAAACCACTACAGCATCCTACCCCTTTCTTTTTTTTCATGCAGGTTCATGATCTAAGTTTTAAACATGTAATTCACTACTAATCTTTGTAAGAAATAGGATCATAAATTCAGGCATTAAAGATAAATATTAGGTAAATTATAAGGCTAATGTGTTCCCAACTAAGTCATTTTCTGATAAGCATTGACATTTCCGGAAGACATTTAATTATTGATGTACAATATATCAGGAATGATTAATCAAAAGGGTATCCTAAGTTCAAATGGATATAAATTATATGTTTTATAATGCTGACATTATTTAATTTACTAGGATTTTCGTTTAGTAGTCATCTTGGATTAGACAATGTAGAGGCACGCTGTGGGAATATTAATTTTTGCCCGACTTCCCACAGATTCTGAACCGGCAGGAACTGGGCATAGTTTCCAAGGCTAAATCCTATGTAGAATTTCAAAATGAATGCATGCCTGAAAGACTGTTTAACTTGTATAATGGTGTCAAACACAAGCAATCTTTTAAAATAAAATTACATTGGATTTTCTGGGATTGGGGTGGGGGGGATGGTGTTTAACCTTTTAATGATCTTACCAGCGAGACCTATGTTGTACCATAAGATGGTGAAAAATACAATCATCCATTTTTATCTAAGATTTAATATTCTAAGGTTACACTGAATAGTTTAGATGCTGTAGATTTGATTTTTCTTTCTTACACAAATTTTACTCTGATATGGTAGTGCAGATATTGCTTTCTCATGAATATGTAACAGCATAAGGAAAGAACTGGACAGTATGTGTTCTATATTAAGAAATCTATTTTCTCATCATTATAAAACACAAATATGTTCCTAACAGAACTATCCATACTGTAAGTATGTTTAAATCAGCTGTTAAACACTAGTCTTATGCAAAAATGCAGTTCTTTTATATTCAGCCTCTGAACATGCTGTCTATTGTGCAGGCTGCGTGCTATCTGACAGATTCGTTGCTAGTAGGATTGGGTCTGTGGTGATAATTTCTCAGCCTTCCTGAAGGCTATATAAAGTTTCTGGCCTTTTAACTTTGAAATGAGTTTCCTTTTCAAAGTCAAACTCATCTCCAAAATGCCTTTTCCAGCTAAACAATCAGCTTACCAAAAATCTCCTATGGCAACACAGTACCAATGTAATTGGGAATCTAAAGCTTTTTTAAATAAAGAAAGAAAGAAAGAAAACCAAACAGAAACATTTTGGTGGCCGTCAGGCAAAATCATGTTTTCAGTGAAAATCTGGATGCAGTTTTAACTAGAGAATCTGTCTTGGAAAATGCGGGCAGCTAAGAATGTTTGAGCAGTTTGGTATTTTCTCTCGATCCGACTTGCTCAATCATTCAAAGCAGATAGAAGGTCCATTATTAGGGCCTTTGGTTATCAGGTCCCTTAAGTGTATTGGGGTAATATTGCTCTTCCCACAGCTTCCATGGCAACTGAGGAATATTTAGAGGTTCAGTTCAGCAGCACACGTCAGTGATAAGTAGGAAAAAGACAATAGCTGTCTGACAGTAAGCTGTCCGCTCTCAGTTACCCTGGAGAGCAAGCTAATGGAAGAAGAAAAAGAAATACCCCATCTCTGTTACTGGTGAGAGCAGTCCTGGGTTTGCCTGCATCTTGTGCATGGAACTATAGGTGACTTAGGCCTTTTGCTTTCCCAACATACCATCCAGCCATTACTGGAAGTCATGCAGACACATATCAATGTATCACTTCTTTGCTTTTTTCTCGAGAGGTGCAATGTCAACTGTACAGCCAATACTTTATTAAAAGGAGAAAAAAAAGGTCACCTCCTCAGTATGGCAGACTTCAGCCCTTATGATGATGCCATTGCTGAAAATTCATGTGACTTCTTTTCTATTACTACAATGTCTGCACAAGGACTGTGATAGTATCTTTTGTTCAGTTTGGAAGAATTAAAGATCAAAATATCTTAGGTAGAATTTGCTGAAAGGCTTTTGATGGGTTTTGCCTATGCGCTGATCACTTTCAGTAAATTGTTTATAGTGGAGGGGTGCAGAAGGTCAACTGCTAATTACTGAAGTAAAGGGATCTTGCTAGCGCTTTTTCTTTTTCTCATATATCTCCATTGAAGGGAGGAATATGTTTCAGGGGTGGAGATCAGTGCAATTTTAAACATTCGCATTAAATCACATTTTTAGAAGAGGCAGAATTCTGTATCAAAAGAGAAATCGTCCAACAACCAGAGTATTGAATCTGGCTATAAGTTATTTAATAAGACGTAAGGTCATGACTGTGTAAGAAACCTTTCTATTCTATAGCTATTGGCATGGTTTTTAAAAAAATGTTTGCCTTCCACTACACTTTGTTCAGGCTTGTTGTGCCTTTGAAAACGCCATGGTACAATAACATTGTTTTGAGCCGGCAAGTTCTGTGCAAGTGCACATATTTTAGAGACGTGTGAGGAAGATGACCCTTGTGATCTTCCTCATGCATCTGCAGATGCCTTTACAGAGGTTCCCCGTTGTCTGCTCTGACTCCTCCATGCTCAGCGGGTCTGCTCCTGATGTCCAAAGTTGAGTGATTACCTTCATGAGTGGCCTTTTACTGTAGGCATTACTCGATTTTTCTGGTGTGTGCGCTGTTTTCCAAATTGTGTGTTTGAGCTACTTTGATGCAGGTCAGCATGATTGAGATTTTGTTCTCGATCTTAGCTTGATTTTGGATTTTGTTAATAGCAAAGCAATAATGTGAGCAAATACAATGGAGCTTTAAGTAAATGAACAAAGAATAGAGAAACATGATTCCTTCGTGTGCATCATGTGGTTCACCTGGCTGTGAAAGAGCTGAATCCCAAGGGATCAGCGAAGATGAAGGGTGAGGTGGTGCATGTTGGCGGCATTTTGTGCTTAGTGTCACCCCAAAACCAGTTCTGGTCCCTAGGGTAAAAAAATTCAGCTGTCATGGTTAACTTATGGCAGGGAAAGATTGGAAACAGCAGACAATACTCGGTGGAATAAATCTTGAGGGCTGCATGTATGTTTGGATAGAGTCATTTTAGAATTGCATATTTTAATGCATGAAATGCTAAGATCTGTTTGTAACTTCAGAAGACACCGCAGAAATTGTCACAAGATAGTTTCTGTATTTTATAGAGTACATTTTTTCTTCTTTCCTCTTACGAGAACTTAGAAGCTTAAAAAATCCCCATACTTTCCTGGCTAAGGAAATTGTTGTTCTGTGGGGAGCGAACCTTGGATGCCTAGAGCAAAACCCACAAGCTACATGTTGCATTTGGTCAAAGAGTTAACTTTAGGTTTTTGTTTAAGCTTCTCTTTGCAGGGGTCAGACAGCCACAGTATTCTGGAGTGGGCTGCATTTATCAAAAGGGTGTTTGCTATTTTCTTGTAAAAAGGCTTGTGAGTGCCGAGTCTACAGCATGAATTTGGAATGGGGGAAAAAAAAAACAGAAAAGGAGGAGAAGAGTGAGCATATTGCATTTGAGAGATATTGGTGTATTCAAGGATGGTCTTATTTACCAGTAGAGATTTTCTACTTCCTTTCCTCTTACATACCATGAAATGTCGCTTAATACTGTTGATCTATTGCATCGGTTTTGTGGTGGCTAGCTGCATGGTTAGGTTTAGGGGGCAGCGTGCCTAACTGAAGGCAATCTACTACGGACTCATTCCGCTGCTGCTGAGTTAAAATTAATCTGTTTAGGGAGAGAATTCATCTTACCACTGTTCTTTAAACGGAAGAGAAAAGGCCTCTTCTGCGAGGGTTAGAGGCTTTTCAGTAGTCAGAGTTGTCAGCCGAGTGAGTGCTCTGTTGGCTTTCCGTCTGCGGGGGCCTGTGTGCAAAGTGGAAATTCAAGGTTGAAATGGGATCTCTGCAATCATTTATGTGAAAGTTGTACAATGATGCCCCTAGATGAAAGAATACATAAAAATTCATAAGATACATGAGGAGCAAATTTCATTAATATTTATTAGCCTTCTCCTTTGTGGAATATACAGGTGTTAGCTCATTGTTGCATTTAAATGCAGTATACTCAAGACAGGAAAGAAGTAATGGACAGTAAATTTCAGCAACCTAGTACTTCTGAGTGTATCTGTACATGGCCACACAGCCAGAATGATAGTATCTCTGCTTTTAAAACAGCATTTTCAGCTACTCTTTTCCTCAGGTGAGTTTGTGAAAATTAATTAACTTTATTAACATCCCAAATTAAGGACTGCATTAAGGCAATTTGTTTTTTAAAGGCTGGCCTTCAGACTGTTCCAATTGCTTACCATCACAACCCCAGCAATGCTGGAAAATTAAATTATGATGGTAAAACACCATTTCTGTTAACATAGATGGTTTTCAATCTCTTGCGCTCTTTCTGAGAGAGGACAAAAGTTCAACCTGTAGCTCATCGTTTAATGCTGCTCCAGAAGCGTAGCTGAAGTGGAGAAGGTTATTTGGAGTTACAAATGTGCTAAAGCCTATCAAATTCTGCTGTGGCTACTCTTGTTCTCATGCTAGGGGATAATTACTTGGAACCAAGGTGCTCGGCAGATGTACTTTGTGCCATACCAGAACATCAGGCTGAGTAGTGCAGTGTAATAAGCAGTATTGTATAACATGATGTTCCAATTAGCTCATGCCAGGACCTATTAACAGCACTTTCTCCCATTTTTATTTCCCAGCCAAACGCAACAGTAATACCACTGGAAAACACAAGAAAACAATTACAATCAATCCATCAGTTCTAACTAAATGGCAATATATAATCAGTTACTGAGGGGTCCTGCACTGTTTTGTGTTGACTAATGGGGCTACCCTGAAGTAAAACCGGAGTGTGAGCAGTCTTAACCGTGGTAATTCCGCTTGTGCCTCAAACTCAGCAGTTTCACCTGCTGTGGTTCTCACCTGAGACTTTCTTGAGCAAAACAGCATCCCGCTCTTCTGGGATGTGGGAAAGATACCACCACCTACGTCTGTATAAAAAGTGCATATCTTGGTTGACAACTTCATGTGATGCCACCTACTTCTTGTAATGCCCTGCTACCTGCAGTCATAGTTTCCCATCGTAGACGCTTGCTGTCTTCATGGCAACCTCCAGGACCCACATCGTATTGGCTTTTGCCTTCTCTCTCTCCTTAACTACTGCAAGTCCTGGCTGGGTCTGATGATGGTTTCCAGCAGTGCATGCCTTCTCCTTGCAGTTTTCAGTTGAGCAAAATGCAATAGCTATTGAGAGAATTTCTCGTCAGCCCATGTTTTAGATCAGATATTTGTGCAGATCCAAGATATTCTGAAGTGCCAGAAACATCTGCGTGAATTTCTGCTGAGTGGGCCCTCCTTAGTTTCACACTGCATTACTGTGAGAGTCAACTGTCAGCTGTAAGATAGCAGCTAAACCCATGCACATTCTCCAGGCTCTTCAACAGACTTCAGAGAATTAGAGCATTAATCTCTGTGACAAAGGTGGAAAAACAATTTAAATAAAACAATCAAAATTGATGCAGTTCTCTCTGCGGTGGAGGCCAGCTCTAATGGACTGTCAGAAGCACACTCTGGTGTGGAACTGTGTGTGTCAGACCTGGGCGATGCTTGCCACACAACGGGCTATTACACAAATGCTACCAGAGGAGCAGTTTCAAATGGCCCTGAAAAAAAAAATCAATGATCTAGAAAAACAGAGTTGAAGAAATGATGATAGGACTGTAAGAGTCCTGAAGGAATTGAGGGCTCTGACCCTGAGAGGATTTTAACTAAATGGCTACTTAGTTGATTGGATTTACTTGGGGACAGGGGTGGAGGGGCAGACAGGAAAAAGCTTAAATGAAGCTGGATGGAGAAAAGATTCTTTAATAGGTCAGACTGAACAATAGTAAGAGCTTTATTACAGTCTTGTTAAAATGTCCCCAGCTGAACGGTTACTCAGTTATTGTGTTAAGATCCCACTATAGCATGTTACTACGGGTTTCTTTCAGTCTCAGAGGTTGTATCCATGCCATACTAGGAACAAGTCAGTAGTTCTCCAGCTTTAGTGCCAAGGGGACACTGTGAACTCCTTCCTTGTGAGACATCAGCAGAGCTGCACAGAGCTCATCAGCGCAATGTGAGCCAGGTACAGACCATTCAGATCAGACTTCTGCACCTTCCTTTTCATCCAGGCTGTAGAGTGTGTCTTTAATTTCTTGCTCTTGCCTACATACAGCCAATTTGCTTCTTTTTTCTGCTATTAAAATATCACTCCTTGGTTTTCCTTCAGTGAATGGCATGTGTCTATGAGTCCTCCCAGCAACTCTTGGATCTTGTTTTTTAAATCTACTACTGAGAACTACTACTTTGTATTATTCTGAATATATTCTACTGCTCCAAACATCAGAGTCTCCCTCCTCCCCCCTCGTCTTCTAAACACTTCACTTTGGCTGTAGCTCAAGATCATTCTGATCTTACAGTAGGGCACTTCAGCTCAAGTGATGGTTCTCCAGCTTCAACGACCTTTTGCTTTCTCCAGCCAGGAAAATATGTGGTAGAATCCCAAGAGTATGTGACTGACTGCACGTGCACCAAGGCATTGCTAAAGGAGTACTTACTGCTGTACTTCATACATTGCATACAGACAGATTCATGAAACTGTCATACGAGGTCTAGTAGGGGAATGGTTAGATGTTTCTATACAAATGCGAAGATGAAATGTAGTGCAAAGGACAGTGTCAGATGAAAATGTGTCAGCAGATGGCAAGCTACTGCTGCTGCTACTAGTACTACTGGTTTATCTGTTTCCATAGCAAAAAGTGTGTAGGAAAAAATATCCTTGGTCAACTAACTGAGCACACAGCAAGCCGGGGGCAGGGGGGGGGGAGTCTTTATCACTGATTTTCAGGAAAGATCATTTCTATCATGCAATTTCTGATATCACAGATTTGATCAAACTGTTCTTCATGGAAGAAGCTGCTAGGTTGGACAAAGTCCTTAGCTTGGTGTTGCAGGAATGATGTTAGAGGACACATCTGTTTGGGACTTTCTTCTGAGAACTGATTCCTGTGGCCCAGCTGTCTGAGGATTAGTAGTGACCCCTCAGACCGATAAAATGAGTCTTCCTCCAGAACGCCGTGCGGATTCTTTGGGGCAACTTTTTACCTCTTTAGAAGTGTCATAATGGCTGAACTTGTCATGCAATATCAGCAGAGGGTTTCTGTTCATCCCCACCTTTGTGTTAAGAAGGAAGACTCAGGTAAGCGTAGATGATTTAGAAACCAAAGAGTCATGATCAAAGTTCACGAACATAATGCTTTTCTTTGTAGTTTATTTTTCCTTGGGAGTCTAGCTTGTTCAGAAAGACAGGTCTTTGCTTTTGCTTCAAGCTCAGACAGTAACTTTATTTTAAGCAAGTAAAACAGGATCCAAATGTAGAACATCTCTGATCCATTTATTATCCTGCTGTCATAAAGTGTTGTGCTCAGAACCGCAGAGCAATTCCCAGGAGACCTCGCTCAGGGTTCTGTTCTGAGTGACCTTTACATGTGGACACCAGTTGTCAAGGGTAATGCCAGCCTGCTGCTTAGCAGGAACCCGTTTAAATTGCTTTGTAAATATGGAAATTAAAACCATATAGAATTTTCACTTAACAAAAAAAAAAACAACATTTGTCCCTAATCTTGTTGGGATTTTTTTAGTCTTTGGGGTTTTTCAACAGCTGTATTCATGATGTATTTTCATACAGAGTTTGACTGACAGAGGTGCAACCTGAGCATGCCTGCTTATGAGCAGTATTTGCACCTTGCCTCAGTACTCCTGCTTGTTACTGACCCACTGCATTTTACATTATTTAAAAGCCTTGATTCTGCAGACGTTTATGTATGCTCTTAATTTACTCACATAAGTAGTCTGTCCTTCAGAAAGGTGTTGTCTTATGCTTAAAAAAAGCTTTTAAGGGCTAATCTTCGATAGGTTCCTAATTAAGTAGCGGGATCCTTTTTCAGTGTAGGAGCATGCCATGCATTTAATAAAAGCAGCTGAATGTTCCACATGTTTGAAAATGAGGCCTTTATTTTTATTAGCTTAAAAAGGTTGTGTTGTTTGAGTCGATAGTTTTCTTCAAAATTTTGGACACATTTGCTAGATGAGGACGTAACACTGGAAGCTAGGGGGGCGGGGGTGTTTTGGATGGGGTAGAACGAATAAACCTGCGGTGACATCCTCGTGTCCCACAGACATGGAGGAGTGAAAATTCTGAGGTCAGAAAGAGACCGTATGGCAGAAAACATCGAAAATGTTTCTACATTAAGGATGCGTTGAAACAGGCTGATGTTAACCCATGATGAATTACAGCAGTATTAAATGTTGCAACCAACTGCGTACTGAAAGAGAGCGTCAGCATAAACGTTAAATCAGCAAATACTAGGAAACAGAAATCAGTTACAGATTGTTATGGCAGGTGTTATCTCAACTCTGTCTCAATAACACAACTACATTTTATCTATTAATCAGGAGGAATACAGAAGTTTTACACAGAGGAGGATGGAAGATGAGTATTTTGTACAAACTTCTGTTGCGTTGCATTTAGATTTCTATCTCGCCTGCAGTTTGCATGGGACTTGGGTGAATGGTATGAACTGGTGCTCCGGACGGGATTACATGCACAGGAGGGGTTTCAGGCTCCACAGAAGCCCTGCCTGTATCTCACACAGGGCTAAGGTACCTTCAAGCAACTCATCAGAAGGCTGTAATGTGATTTTTGCTGTGTTTCTTGGGTATGATCTGCAGGCCGTATTGGACTCCAGTCTCTCACAAAGGCAGGGTAGGCTTAATGTTAGCTTGGGGAAGAGAGAGGCATCCATCTTCCAGTGAGTTCCTCCTGACATTACAAATGCCTACAACTTTGGGGAAAAAAAAAATCATCTTCAAAATAAAAGGGGAGGGACATAAAAAGACAGAAGGATGAATACCTCAGCATTATAAACAGCTTTGATAGTGTTAGAGAGCTCAAGGAATGATTTGCACTTTACATAGATGTAAACATTTAAAGAAAAAATTATGTGGTTTTAATAATAAAATCCTCCATTTTAGAGGAACCACTGGAGCTATAGCTAAGTATGCTTAGTGACTTGGAACTTTTATCAATTACATATTTATCTATTATAGAGTAGTTATTTCAATAATTACACATCAAGTAACGTTTTTGAGTTCAAAGAGGTAGCAGAATATGGTGTCTGCAAGTAAATCGCCTTTGTGTGTTTGGAAAGTAAAGGATTGAAAGATGAGCCTTTTCTCAATGAAAATACAATTGGAATTTCTGACTGTACTGCTGCTCAGCCTACACCTTGATGAAGGGTGGGTTTGCTGTGCTGCTGTTGGTGTGTAAAATCCCTAGATGTTCTGGGTTTAGACAGCTTGCTTTGAATATTCATTCACTGAATTCCTATAAATTTGGATGATGATTGTCACACTATTTAGAAAACAGACTGGAAAACTATTTCCGTGGTTCTAGTAATGGTTAATTTTCAGCAGAGGAATAATAGAGGGACCAATGGAGTTATAGTGCATTTTTTAGATTTTCCATATTTTTACTGTGCCTTGTAGTTTATTAAATGTAAGTACTTATTACTTTGTAATATATAGGGAGTGTTATACTTAATAGTTGGTCTTTTACCCAGTTTGAAGTTAGTGAGCAATTTTTAGACCATATTCTGCTCAATAAAGGACCAGCACAAATTATATCCTCCTTTTCATGACTTTTAAAAAAATAAAATCAGCATGACTAAAATTCTGGTTATAAACTGAAACACAGAATTTTGAGAAGAATCCAGAAGTTCTTGAATTTTTGGTATGAAAAGAAGCATCAATCTGCCTTCCCAGGGGCAAAAAGTTTATTTCTATTGACTATTTTTCAATGTTTAAAATATTTTTGAGGATTGTGTATTGTTTAAATATTGTGGAAAAGTTTGGAAAAATATTTGAGTTATTCTGTTATCACAGACAAGTAGAATTTTTGTGCATTTAATTTTGATCCTGGCTATAATCACTTTGACTAAATGCTCTTTACTAAAGCTTCTTCTGCAACATTAGCTATTTGAAGTCATTTCAGGTTATTTTTTCTTTTAACTTAGATTTATCAAAATGTATCTCGACAAAGTGACATTTATACAAATTATTACCTTGCATAATCTTAGCAGCAGTGCTATGAAATTGTTAATTTCTTTTTAAAATATATCACATTTATAAATTTCTTATTCTTAGAATTACTAGTAGAAATTTTTCTGTTTGCTTTAGTGTTTTGTTGAATGCAGATGGACCATTATCTTGAGAATTAGTTTACAAGACTTGTACATATAGGGGTGAAGTCTGTGAATTTAAATACTGAGAGAGGAATTAAGCTTTCCTTCAATAAAGACGATTCATGATAGTTCTTTTGAAAATGCTGCAATCTGTTAAAGCTGAAATGACATTAAAATACACATATTAAATATGTATTGGATAAATCTTAAGCCTGAATAATGTCGGAGCCTGTAATTGCATTTTTTTGTTTTTCCTGATGTGTCTGTTGATTTTTTGATGACACCAAATTTTCCTCTTCTGGTCTTCTAACACTTAAAAAAAAAAAAAACAAAAAACAAACCAGCCGTACCAGGGTTAGTTGCATTATCGTCGAATCCACAGTGGATTGCTCTGTTGAACTAGTGACTCACCTCACCTTCAGTATTTATAAAGTACATTTGGTACATCTTAGATATTAAGGGAAGTAAATAGCTATATAAAACCAATTTCCAGTCAAATGCCATTTGAGAATTTGGAGTAAATATTGCATTATTGTATGCACTATCATTTATTATTTACATGGAATAAAAATAAGACTTTGACCTTCAGTGATTCAGTTGTTTTCTAGGATACAATGAAGGTTTTACAAAATGTGATTTAATGTTCTGGAACATGGGTAAAAAGATGTGCAGATACAGACTGTAAGGAAAATGTTAATTATCTCAAATTTAATTACAGGAAAAGATCATGATGAGAATACATAAAAACGCTTGAAATGCAGCCAAAACATTTTCCAAAGAACATTAAAAATGATTGCTGTTTACTGATCACAGATGATGTAGACACAAAGCTGCGGTGAGAAAGATGTTTAAATTTCACCTATGTGGGTAGCAGCAGAGAATCATGGCCAGATGTAAAGTAAACTGGAACCTTAGTCTTACAAAAGAGTAATTTGTCTAAGGCTGAAGCAGAGCCTTCCCCGTTACCTCCGATCAGTGCTGGACAGGTCAGCAGCCTCCATAAGTGACAAATGTCTCCACACGGACTTCCTCATCCCTAAGTACCAACGCACACAAATTGCATGAGCCTTGGGAGGAGTCCTGCAGCTTTCAATGGTCTCCTTTTGTGGTTAGTGTAAAGTCTGAAGATTACAGGTAGGAAAGAAGTAATGGTACATGACAGCAACATTACCTACTTGATAATTGCGGGTGTTGAAGGATTACTGTCTCTTACATGCAGCTGGGAGCCTCCTTCATTGTGGCAAAGATGGAAAGTTTCAGAGTCCTGCACTCTCAGACAAGAAACGTGTGTTAGCCAGGGATGAAGCAGAAAAATCTGTTTATTGGAAGAATTGCTCGTGACTATTGATTTTCATCTGAGCACTCTGACTCCCTTTGAAAGTACTGCTGATTTCTGACAAGCCTCGGTTTTATGTTGTTTTATGCCAAGCTGAATGTTGCCTATTCAGCCAAGCTGAATCCCAGAAAGCTAATTTTTTGTTCCTATTAAATGTAATATTTGACATTTAGATAAGTGAGTAAATTCAAACGAGCATTAGAACATGCAAAATTATTGTTTCCTTTCAGAATTGTTTGAGCTTTTTTTCCAGTTTTGCTTAGACCACTCCCTTCCCCCCCCCCTTCCTCCAAGGAAACAAAGTGTAGGCAGTTGGGCTGGCCATTTGTCTGGCTGGCTTCCAGTTCTCCTCCTTAGTTTGAGGTGAATAGGCAGAAAAGACAACAAATAAAAATATCCACAGAGACACACTAATGAAAATGGATCGGACTTCTCACTCCTCCTTAATATCCAGGTGGCTTGCATGAACCTTTATATTCCACAGAATACTACCGTTTCTCAGACTGCTAGGAAATCTGAACTTAAACTTCCCAGATCTGATGGTAAGACAAGTGCAAATTTTAAGGTAAGACAAAGGATAAATCTTCAGGTAATACAAGGACAATCCTGAGACAAGGATTCAGGATCATCTTCCTGATGCTCTGTAGCGCAGTACTTCAAAGTATCGCCTCCCTCATCCCACCTTCATCCTTTTTTATTGCCTTGATAAATTAATTAATTACCCCAGTGCCAGTTAGCCTTAAAGTGAGAAGAGGAAAAAGGCCTGAGATACTGCAGGGGAGAAGGGAAGGACTGGGAAGGAAACAGAAGGGACCAAGAGCAGGGCAGAGCACGGGGTGAAGGGGGACGCAGAGCAGTGCAGGTGAGCCTTGGCCCCGAGTCCTGCACGTGCTTTCTGCTAACAGCGAGATCTGGCCTGTCACTAACCTACCCCCGACATCTGTTGAAAAACCAAACTGGAGAGTAATGAGGAGTCTGAAACATCACGCTCTGTCCCACAGACCGCGATTAGAAACCTCATGCAGCCTTGGCTGTGGATTTGGCATGCGTTTGCAAGCCAGTTTTGGGGAGGTTTTGTTCTGACCTCTCAGGCAGCAAGCGCCGTGAGCTGGCGTGGGGCTGGCCCCCGTGCCCGGGTGGGAACAAAGGGAGCTAGGGGAGCGAAACAAGCGCCCGGCAGAGCCCTGGGAAGGCTGCTAGGCCTGGCATGCTTGGGGAGAAAGGATTCATTATATTTTAGGCAAATCAGAAAACACTGTGGCTCATAGACCTTACAGGCTGTGCAACAGATGGTGGTGTTTTGGCTGGCGCAGGAGGCAGGTGTTAAAGCAACTTCCAGATAATGGAGCTGCAACCGGCAGAGTTGAAAAGAGTACAGAGGGTTACAGGGCATAACACATTTACATGGAGAATAGGAGAAGAGGGGTTTTGAAACTGAACTTGGATTTCGGAGGCAGCCACCTGACTTGTTCGCTGCTTCTAGAAGGAAAGGAGGTATGATGGCATGAGCTGTTTTGGGCTCCCACGGGAACGGTGTGAATTGCTGAAAATACGTAACCTTGTCAGGGCTGAGACATTGTGGTTATCATCTTTTATTGCTGATGTTTTCCATTCCCATATATCACTGCAAGAAGAGATGTGCTGTCTGGGAGAAGTAAAAGTTGTGAAAAATGGGTGTAGATGGTCCCTGAGCAAGGTAGTATGTATCCACCAGAGCAGTCTGAGAGGAGAAAAACCGTTCAGCCAGGGAACGGGTCTTCAGGCTGCAGAGGGTCTCGTCTTCAGCGATGAATCCCAACCTGGCAATTTCTGGGTTTTGTTTCTGTAGCTAAATTTCAGATTCAGAATGTAAGCCCTTGCTGCGCACACCTCGGCCAAGCCACAAGTCCTTCTCTGACGGTGGGCCTGGCCCGACCTCTCTGGTGTCTGCGCTGCAGCCTCACCCCTCCGCGGGGGTGGCCGGGGTGGGCCGCAGACCTGCTGGGCTGCCAGCCCTGGGGGCGGGTGCCCACACG